>NC_056745.1:1448428993-1448571493 GCF_019279795.1 Protopterus annectens
CAGAAGCACAAAAAAAGTGTACGCTCATTATAGTACAGTGACAAGAATTTGTTCCTCTTGGTTGCTGTAGCAATTATTAACTGTAAATTGGATAAAAATTGCTGTTAGACTATCAAAATTTAAAATGAAGGAGCCTAAATGACAGTCTGTTGGATTTTCAGACTTTGCTGTATTCTGGGATGTGGTGTAGTTCCTGTGTTGTCCATTACCTTACTTGGATAGAAGGAAGTTTCTTTGCTCACCAGTAGGAGTGGGGAGCCTTGAGCAGCCTACCTGTCCCTGTAGGAAGTGACCTCAGCACAAGAGCTGTAGTAATTGGTTGTTTTGGACCATTTCTAGCTCTTTTGAAGTTCCCTGTTTAAAATCCGCGTTTGTGCGGCTTTGCGCAATTGTGCACATAGCGCAGCGCCGGTTAAACAAGGTTAAACTTCTGGCTCCGCCAAGTGTGCTCTTCAAATTTTCCCTTAAGGAAGCTCTACTCTTAGTATAATCAGACTACTCGCTATATTATAAGCCTAGCACTTGTTCTCAAAACTTCTCTACTAAGTAAGCACTGTCATACTAAGTAAGCACTACATCCACCTACCACCCCTGTGAATATCCACTTCCCTTAAAGGCACAGCACTCCCTTACACTGTTCTAGCATGTCGAGTGGTAGATTACTGGCGTCCTCTCCAGTTCAGCTGGTTAATCTGGGTATCTTGAGACAATGCTACAATTGTCTCATGTACACAGACAACCCTCTCCTCCTCCCAACAAACACAAATACATGTGAGAGATGCAACTATATAGCCAAACTGGAGGCTGAACTCTCTCAACTCAGGGCTGGCATGACCAGACAGGAAGAGATGGTAACCACACACACAACAACCCAGTCCCACATAGACCTACCACAACTGCAAACCAAACACATAAAAACACAAAGACATACTCGGAGGCTCTAATAAAAAACTTACCAAAACAACAGAGGCTCCCAAAGCAGACATCCAAAAATCCACCACCTCAAAACAAAACACATGCAACATATACTTCAATAAATCAGTGTGTCAATCAATCACAGCCCTTAAGGCCAAACACCATGCCTGATACACTAGTAATAGGTGACTCTATAGTCAGACACACTGATGTCCCGCTTACCAGGTTGAACAAGGAGAGGGTGACTGTGAGCTGCCTATCGGGAGCTAGGATCCGCCACATAACACACGCACTCAGGTCACTCCAAAGCAAGTACAAATATGACTCTGTCATTGTCCATGCTGGCGTGAATGACCTGAGATGTACCTCCCTGGACTACATGAAAAGAGACATAGAGGAGCTCTCTGATTATGTAGTCCAGGCTGGTATGACCCTGACCGCGAGCAGCATCTTGCCTTCACCAAGAATGATGCCACAATACAAAGACAAGATGATCAGCTTTAACAATTGGCTCAAGTACTGGTGTCATTCTAAGGGGATCCAATATCTGTCTGCCCGGGATGACATGTTGGACAAGCCACGCTGCTTCGTAAGGGATGGCTTGCACCTGTCACTACTGGGCTTCTGGATATTGGCTAAGGCTCTTGCCACCCCCATAGTGCCTTTTATAGGCAAGGCTCAAAAGACAAACCCACCTCCTTAGAAAACAAAAATGGAAAAAAACTAAGGGTAATGCTGCTCAATGCCAGAAGTCTAAATCTCAAGATGCAGGCACTCGATGCACTCCTCAGTATGGAGAACATCGACGTCTGTGCAGTAACTGAAACCTGGTTCAAGGCTCCTGAGAGCACCCCAGCACTACCAGGCTATACCTCGTATCATGCTTTTCGGCCCCAAAACCCGGGCCGGACCACGAAGGGAGGGGGAGTGTCCATATTCATCAAGGACACCCACACCTTCAGGTTAGTAGCAACACATGAAGCATCGGAGACTATACAGGTGCAACTAACCATAGGCAAAACTGCTATACAACTGGTAGCATGTTACAGACCACCCTCCCAATCTCAGGAACCCCACTCAGCCTTCCTGCAGACATTGGAGGATATGAATTTATCACAAAATACCATCATACTGGGAGACTTCAACTACCCTAACATAGATTGGGTACATTATTCTAGCCCTAACACCCTAGCCCAAAGGTTCCTGGAATTCATAAATTCAAATGCACTGGAACAACTAGTCACCTCTCCCACTAGGGGAGATAATATACTAGACCTGATCATCACAAACATGGGGACAAAATGCTCCGCACCGGAGGTATACCTCTCACTAGTGAGATCTGACCACAAACTAATCACCCTGGATATACATATCCCACCTCCACTCCCAGCACAAAAGACCACAGTGAAAAACTTCTCAAAAGCAGACTTCACTCTTCTTAAGACTGAGATGGTATCATTTAAGCCCACTGGGCCAGTGGATACCACATCACACAATGCTGAATCCTTCACAAATGCTTTCTATGGACATCTCCAAGAATGCATGGATCATGCAATCCCAAATAAATCCAAGTCCCTCTCCACCAAAGGCAAGCGTCCTGTCTGGTGGACCTCAGCTATTAACAAATTGTATAACAAAAGAAGGAAGCTACTGCACGACAGAGAAAAATCCCATAAAGGGAAGACATCTCTGATCAACACTAGCAGAAAACTACGTTCTCTCATAAAAACATCCAAGGCCAACTTTGAGAGACAAATCGCTAAGGACACTAAAGATAACCATAAAGCCTTCTTCAGCTATGTTAGAAACCTGGGCGGAAACCCTCAGATATGCTCAGAGTTAGTTCACAACAACAAAAAATACACTGAACCCACAGATATTGCCAACATTCTGGCTGACAGGTTCAGTGCAAATTTCTCCCCTCCCTCACCACCAAAAGAATAAATACTTATCCCAGCTGAATGTGATCTCCTGTCATCTCAGATGTCCAGGTGAGAGCCGCCCTCAGCAAAGCTAAAAACACAGCATCAATGGGACCTGACGGTATCCTGGGTTGCGTGCTACGTGAACTCCAAGAGGAGCTAAACCCGCACATAAAAATGCTATTTAACCTTAGCCTTACTACAGGATATGTGCCTGAACACTGGCGTACAGCAACAGTGGTCCCACTCCACAAAGGGGGTACCTCTACAGACCCTGGGAACTACCGCCCCATAATCTTAACCAGCCTGGTCTGCAAAGCAATGGAAAGAATCATTATGGAACTCATAAACAGAGACATTGAGGACCTACAGACACTTGACCCCACCCAGTTCGGCTTTGTAAAGGGAAGATCCTGCCTTTTGAACCTGGTTGACTTTTTTGAAACAGTCAGTAGAGCCATTGATGAGGGCAAAACAGTCCATACAGCCTACCTGGACTTGGCTAAGGCCTTCGACACAATACCCCACTCAGGCATCATAGATAAGCTCAACAGCTTAAATGTAAAACCTTATGTCACTAGATGGGTTGCAAACTGGCTAAAGGACAAAACCCATAAAGTTAAAATCGCTGGAGCAATGTCAGACTCAAAGCCAGTCACAAGTGGTGTCCCATAGGGATCTGTCCTGGGACCCCTCTTGTTCGGCATTTATTTCTCAGATGTTAAAGCAAACATGGGAGGGTTGTGGCTGACAAAGTTCGCAGATGCGCCATAGTTGATAGACCAGCGGACACATACATCCTACAAAAAGGCCTCACAGAAACGGACAACTGGTGCCAGAGTCATGGCCTTAAACTAAATGCCAAAAAACGTATAGTCATCCCCTTTGGGAAAAACAAAGTACCCACAAATTATCACATAGACAGCAACTCACTGATTACGGAAAAAGTAATCAGAGACCTAGGGACCCAGGTCGACAGCGACCTCTCATTTGACACCCACGTTGCCAAAGTGGTTAGAAAAACATTCTACCTTGCACACCTTATCATGAAAGGATTCACATCCAGATCCAAGGATGTCATTTGATATGTACCTCACACGGCATTTGCAACAGCTGGAGAGACCACAAAAGTACCTCACCAAGAGGATCAAGGGTCTCCAACATATGTCTTATTCTGCCAGACTAAAGAAACTTCAGCTCTATTCAGTAGCATACCGCCTGCTCAGAGGTGATCTTTGCCTGACGTACAAGGCCATGTCCAATCAGGAACTGATCGACATGCTCCACCTCAAAAATCCAAATCCATCAGAACCACGAGAGCTAAAGACTTAAACCTCGGCACAAGTATGAATAGGACATGCTGGAGGGATAGATTCATAACCCAGAGACTTCCCATGCTCTGGAACAAGATCCCAGTTCATGTTAGGCAGAGCCCCTCACCTACTCTCTTCAAGAGAAATCTTGATGAGTTGATGGGAGATCATAAGTTTACCCCAGGGGTCACATCTGTGTCACTACTAGACAGGGGCACAGTAAACTAATTCTATTATATAAGGGGACCTTCACTGTGTCACTACTAGACAGAGGCACAGTATTCTAAATCTATTCTGTACATTATGTACCATTTTATGTGGTGGCAAAAGCCACATCACTATGGCTAGGCTTACAAATGCCCCAGGGCAGATAGCCTAGTACTAAACTATGAAACTATGAAATCTGGGCAAAAAGTATGTATTAAAAATGTAGATTTTGGAACTAAACATTGCTGAAAGGATCCAGATCCAGGAGTCCTAGCAAAGTCTTTCCTATCTTGAAACATAATTCAGTTTATACTGCTTTGTAAAGGTATGTACAGAGGACCATTTTGCTATATCCAGAATACTTCTACAGTCCACCACTTTCTAATACACCATCGACGCCACCACGGCTCAAATACAATGAATCATTATATTGTCCGGAACTAGCAAAAGACAATAGCTGAGGACAGCAAGCTGCAAGTAGTCTGTTCTGACATGGGTTGTCCTTTCATTGTCCAAACATAAGAAAAAATATTTCAGCCACAAACCAAAAAGCAATATTATTATAACCACAAGAAAGACCAGTGAAAAACAGCTCTACTTTCCACCAGAATGAATTTATTAATAAAACCTTATAGTGTCGTCTCTAGCGCCTCGGCTGTTGCCTTTACAGAGTAAAAAAAGTATCCATTAATACATCCACATTATATACTCTCTTAACATTTCATGCTCCAATAATTCAATTAAACAATTAAATAAAACTGCTCATGATTACTAATAAAACAATTTATAAAACCCTGCCAATTGCATTCTTTGTTAAGCCCCCTGGGCTGCAAAGTTTCATATTTCATGATAAGAATAGCTTCTTTTTTCCTTAAAATGTATTTTAATAAATTTTCATTACCATACTGGTGTTCTACTTGTTCTAAAACTGTAACTTTCATTTCCTTAATATCCCCCCCCATGTACCAAGTGAAAATGTTCTGCTACTGGACTCATCATTTTTTTATTTTTTTACATCCCTGATGTGTTCCTTTACTCTCTCTTCTAAACTTCTTTTAGTCTCCCCTATATAATTCTTACAACATGAGCATTTAATCAAATAAATTACACCCCTACTCAAACAGGAATATACTCCCATGGTGTTAAAACTTTTGTCTCCTATTTTTACTGCCTCATTTGTTATATACTGGCATACTGAACATTTTCCACAAGGAAACGTTCCCTTTTTAATAATGACATTTCCTATTTTTAGTGTTGGTCTTCTATATCTACCCCAAACTAAAAAATCTTTTAAACTGCGTCCCTTCCGAAAGGAGACACTGAGTTCTACGTCCATTAATGAAGGCACTTCTCTTCTAATTTGTTTCCAAAAACTTTTTACGATTTCATTCATTCTGTTAGAAAAAACAGTATATTTGGTAACAAAAAAACATTTTAGAATTTTCTTTCTTTCTATTTATTATTTCAAAATTGTTATTCTTAACAATTCCCTTACTCGGTATACCTTTATTATCATTTTCATATAACTTCACATAAGTTGATTTAACCTCTTCTGAATTATAACCTCTCTCTATGAAGTTATACACTATATTTTTAGCTTCGATTTGTGCATCTTTGACATCACTACATAGTCTTTTAATTCTCAACATTTCTCCATAAGGTATAGACTTTAGAGTATGTTCTGGATGACAGCTAGTGGCATGTAACATCCTATTTATTTGATTGAACTTCCTATGTATCATAGTGTAGATCTTTTTACCTATTTGTCCTTTCAAAGAAATGTCTAAATAATTGATTTCTACACCTGAATCCCATCAAATTTGATTTTATAATTATTGTTATTTAAATAGTCCACAAATTCATGAGGGAGATTTTTTCCCCCTTTACAGATAAAAATCAAATCATCTATAAAGCGAAAATACTTGAGCACATATACATTGAAAAACTGACTTCTGTAAATATGTTCATTCTCAACCAGTCCCATGAATAAATTGGCATAAACTGGGGCAAATGCCGCTCCCATTGCTGTTCCTACCTTCTGTTTATATAACTTTCCATCAAATTCAAAAATGTTATTAGTCAAACAGAAGTATAGTAATTCCATAACATATTGAGTCCTAGGTGTTTCCCTAAGAAAATGTTGCACAGCTTTCAGACCTAGATGATATGTAATGTTTGTATATAAACTACCCACATCCACTTAATAAAAAACATATCATTGGTCCACTCTATTCCTCGTACTTTATCCAAAAAATCATAAGAATCTCTAATATAAGATGGTAATTCCACCACCTCTGTAATTAACATTTCATGTAAAAAGCTACCCACATTATACGTAAAAGACCCAGTTGCCGAAACTATCAGTCGACCTGGAGGCTTTTGAACATTTTTGTGTAATTTTGGAACACAAAAAAACTTTGCTACTGTGCTATTCTTTATATATAATTTATGTGTAATATCCTTAGCCATGAAGTAATGTAACCTTTCTCCTTTTTTTAACAAATTATATAATTCCTGTTGTGCTTTCACTAAACTTGTATCATCTATAATGCTATATATTTCTTCATTTCTTAAATGTTGTAGACACATTTCTAAATAATCAATTGAATTCATGACCACTAATTTGCCCCCTTTATCAGAGGGCTTAAATATCAAATCACAATTCTGACTCATTTTATGTAATTTAAACCACTCTTCCTTGGTCAAATTATATTTCTTATTACTTTCAACTGTTTCCTTCAGTTCCTTTTCTATTAGAAACTGTAATGCATTGTTGAAACGTTGTATACAAACATTCCTACAAGGTGGAAAAAAAATATTTTTAGTTTTAATTTTACTCAAATCAAACAAAGTATAAGCATTATTTTCCACTTCTGATTCACAAGAATAGTAAAATTCCCCACTAGCAGTTGAATCACAATCACTTTCCACGGAGACAACTTGTTCTCCCTGGTTAAAAAAATATTCCCTCACATTCATTTTATGTACCAATTCTTGAATTTCCCCTTTTACCTCGTATAATCGAGGCAATACAGTAGGTATAATCTTTAAACCTTTATCTAAAATTGTTAATTCCACATCATCAAAAACGTAACTGGACAAATTAACCACATAGTCTTTTAAATAAACTGGTTGTACCTTATTAATTAGTCCATTTACTTCTTTTATAACATCCTTCTCCCGGGTCTCTAACATATTCCTGTCCCTGCCAGCCTCTTTTCCTTGTGTTGTAACTGCTGTTATTTCCACCGGAGCCCCAAAAAGTCCTGCGAAAGGATTGTTCCTCTGCTGGTCTTTGTAAAGCAGGAAATTCTTGCTGAAATTCTTCTTCTTCCTCAAATGAGGATGCTCCACTTTCGCCCGACACAAAGCTCCTGTTCTTCTTTGACCGGGAAATGGTGTTGTCTTTTTTAAAGCTGACGCTCCGCCTCTTAGAACGTTGATTGGGTACTAGTGTAAAAGCTCTATTATACTCATAATCACGAATGTCTCTCTGTAATTTGTTTGTCTTCCGATTTAATAACTCTTTTTCATGTATTTTCAGTTTATCATTGATATTGGTTAGAAAAGATTCTAACACTGAATTAGAAGATGTCTTAACAATTTCCTCACAGAGATGTTTCGTCTCTGTCAACAATTTGTCCCTTTTAATTCTGTCCCTCTCCACAAGAATGTTGACCCATTCTAAGCTGCAGTGATGCACTGCAGCTATCCATCTCTCTTGAAAACGTACTTCTAACTCCTCCGATAATTCAAAGGGAGAAGGATTTTTTAATGCTCTCAAGCCCCTAGGTGTTATTTCTAGCTCCAAATACCTCTGGAGACTGTTGATATTATAAAACACCAAGGCTTCCTTAAATATAGATTTCTCTAACTGAGAGCATAAATCCTGCACTGCTGGTATAGCTGATATATCTTTCTTTTTACCCACCATCGCAAAGGAATTACTAGTTATTCGTTGTCGAGCATTTTCCCATTTCTTTAATGCATTTGACACTGACGTACTTGGTATTTCCAAGTTACTAGTTCTTTGTCCACAATTTATACTCTCTCCTCCATCTGTTTTTGGTATACTGCCACTGCTATTACCTTCCACAATATCATTACTAAAGTCCATGTTTACTTCTCGAAAAATTCGAGGAAAGGAGCACAGAATTTCACTGGTTATAGATATTTCAGCCACAAACCAAAAAGCAATATTATTATAACCACAAGAAAGACCAGTGAAAAACAGCTCTACTTTCCACCAGAATTAATTTATTAATAAAACCTTATAGTGTTGTCTCTAGCGCCTCGGCTGTTGCCTTTACAGGTAAAAAACGTATCCATTAATACATCCACATTATATACTCTCTTAACATTTCATGCTCCAATAATTCAATTAAACAATTAAATAAAACTGCTCATTCTTGTGGTTATAATAAGAAAAAAATAGTTTTTCTAAAGGACTCAGATAATTCAAGAAAGTATCTAAGCTTATTCTTAAGCACTCCATGTATTAATTTACACCTCTCATCAAATTGTTTGAGGATCAGAGTAACAGATAGGCCAAACAAAACCTCCTTATCTAAATCTGAATTTAGAATTTCAAGACTTTAACTCAGAGAACTTCTGATTATATACCCCGGTCCCTGGCACATCTAATCCATATTGTAGCAGTGGTTATAACTCAGAGAACTTCTGATTATATACCCCGGTCCCTGGCACATCTAATCCATATTGTAGCAGTGGTTATAACTCAGAGAACTTCTGATTATATACCCCGGTCCCTGGCACATCTAATCCATATTGTAGCAGTGGTTATAACTCAGAGAACATCTGATTATATACCCCGGTCCCTGGCACCTCTAATCCATATTGTAGCAGTGGTTATAGAGCCAGATCATGGTCAAGTGAACCACCTAGGCTGGGTAACGGAACAGGGACCCCCTGCAGCCACTTCACTGTCCAATGTCAGTCTCCCACAGTTACCATATACACTGTTTAAAACTGTCAGTGAACATTTTATTTTCTTTATTTTTGAAATGATTACCGACATGCGGATATAATTTATTTATCCTTTGTTGAACAAGGTTAGTCCCACTAGGCTAGTACTCTCTTCAGGTGAGATCCAAGGTGGTATTTATACTACTAGGGGACATTTGGACAGAACATTCTGGTATTTCTCCTACTCTTTCCAGTTTCCTGTTGGACATTTTACATCTACCTGAGCTACCACTGGCTCAGGCAGATGGGGCCTTGCTTTAACATCTCATCAAAAGGATGGCACACTCAGGAGTGCATCCAGCCCCCTCCCTTATGCTACACTGCAATGTCAGCAATCCAGTTACATGGTGTAGTAATAGAACCCAAAATCTTTTGCATCAAAGGAGAGTGGGCAACCTGTTGTTACTAGGAAAAAAGTTAGCAGAAGCACAAGTAGCCAATAAACTTCTTCTAACGAATCTCAGAGATGTTGTAGTCATAAAATACTTCTCCGTTAGTAAGATACTTTTAATGTCAAGCAAAAATTAAAATACACGGAAGAAATAACACTCAGTAGTAGTAGAATCCAACGTTAAAAAAGGAATAAATCAAGCGCTTTCACCCGTTCCTATGACGGGCTTTCTCAAGATAAATTATGACCATTTCCTTGCTTGCTTAAATACAATGCTAATGATCCAATTATACAATTAAGAAAATTTTTTAACAATCTAAATAAATCAATTATTGGATAGTATTTCCTTGGTATTTTTTTAAAAAAGCAACTACTAAGCGTGTTCAATTAAAATACATGGTGTAGTAATAGAACCCAAAATCTTTTGCATCAAAGGAGAGTGGGCAACCTGTTGTTACACTAAAGCTGCTTTTAAATTTTATAGCACAAACACTAATAGCCATTTGATAATGAAACACTTGCACATTAAAAACAAACTTAGCATGAGCAATGGTACACTTGTCTCCCATTGAAATTCACAGTCATTGAAAATGTTAAGAATCTCACTTTCATTGAAAATTCATCCGGCCAGTGACATACTAAGTGTACCTTGTTCCCTGGGCTGTTTTAAACCATGGTCCCCCTGCATACATTTTTAGGAACATGCATACATTCATGTGTTCTTTTATTCACCTTCCTTATTGTTTTAAATCAATTTCTTGTTTAATACAGCAACATTTGTTAGAGTGTATTTTAAATTTGTAGTTTTGAAATTTTTTTCTAGAAAGAAGTGAAACAAAATCTATGAATCAATAATTAGAAAATGACCCGTTTCAGAACAATTTAGTCACCCTAATGACTGATAATGAAGCTCTGACAGTTGGTATAGAGGGTTAAGGCTCTTACCTCCTGTAACTAAGGTACATGGTTTTAGCCTGGGTATGTTACTTAACTGCCCTCACTAACTTGGGCATTACATACACAGGCACACACAAATTACAAAGTGGAAGAAGATGACTAGCTCCATACCATAACAAAATTTTCATAGGTTCTTCGATTTGAGCAAAAATACTTGTTTGAGTTTATAAAACAATGTTACTGGGTTCACGTTTTTTCTTAGTTTGAGCCCATATGCTTGTTTGAGCCTGGAAAATAGTGGGTTCTTTTGTTTGAGCCAGGAAAACAATGCTACTGGGTTTTCATTTTCAAAATCTCAAATGGAAGTTGGCATGAAGATATGACATAACACTTAAGATATTTAACACATCAGTACAGAGCTGAAAACTTTTCTTTTTTTAAATAATTAAACACATTTTGTATTAAATAAATGCTGTGGCTGGTCTGTCCAGCCACATACAAACTTTATTTTTGGATATATCCTCTTGTATATTCCCCTAATTAAAGCATTCATATTTTTTTTTCTTATGCTAGGCTGTGAAAGGACAATAGGAGGTACTCTTTGTTGTGAGGACCAACGATGTTTGCAAAGGGTAAAACAACTTTAAATATCCTCCAGGTGTCTACTGCTCAGAATCTTTATGAACTAATAAGGATTATAGGATCATATTAATTAAAAGACAAATTGTAAGACCCTTTGCATCTTGCTGATAGGAGGTCCTCCTGTTTCCAAAATGTCAAAGCAAGTTAGGCCAGAGAAGAACTTGTGGATGCTCATTTAGTCATTAAGACTGACCTTGAAGGATGTGAGGATGTCATGCTGTTTAACATAAAAAGGCAGTCTGTTCCAGAGATGAGGTCAATGGATAACAAATGTGTCCCTCCAACTTGTTTTGTTTATATGTTGGTGGATAATCTTTAGTCTTAGCGTTTATGGAGATGTTTGTCTTGTTGAAATGCAAGAGTTGAAGGAGGGTTAAGTCATTAATAAAATGAAAAGCCGGACACACATGTCCACTTAACAGTCTATGAGATTAAATACAGAGTTAGCACTTCATGCCTGTTCAATAGTAAAGGATCTTTAGAGACTTTAGACCGATAATCTTTTTTATTCAGGAACCGCTGGGGCCTTTCTAGCTGTGTGATTTGTTTGAGCAGGTACATACTAAAGGAGTCTACGTAGTCTATAACTGGACGAGAGTACAGAGGGATGAGATGAGATACTTTGAGATATAATTTATACTAAATAGAAGGAGTTCATGACTTCTGATTATACTTGGCAGTCAAAACAAAAACAGTTAGTCACCAAGATGCCTCACTATTGTATCAGTCCGTTGTTGGGTGCCTGCTATAAACTACATGGAAGATGAGAGATTTTTACCAAACACAAGACTACACATTTTAGCATTTACTTTTAGACATTTTCAATACACCATTGGTTTGTGAAGATTAGTTCCTTCTGTAGCGACATCATGTAAAGGGGAGATGGCACAATAATGCACATCCTGCAGTCATTAGTTTTAGCTCTATGTTTACGGTGTGTAAGTCAGACAAAATATGCCAATAGGAGGGGCTGGGTCATCAGCTTCACGGCTAGGTATTTTCTTATTCTTTTGGAGGAACTTGCTATTTTAAGTATGTGTATTCTATCTTTTAGCCAGTTTGCTGTCTAACTCATCACGTACGGGTCTATGTTTAGATTTCTTAACTTATTTGCAATGCCAGTATGGAAGATAGTGTCTAATCAGGTATCTGTTTGCTTACATGGTTTATGATGCTATGTTAGACAGAAACTGTGGAAAAGTTTCAACAGATACCAGACAAATAAAGTGCTAGAAAAGCCATGGCTAATATAGCTCAAGCAAATGAGGTGCAAGACAGAGTTACAGACTACAGACAAAACACACAAGAACGAACACATACACACAGACACAAATAAATAAATAAATCGAGAAATAAAAACGGTTTGATTATTCCACTTTTCTCCTTATTTTCAGTGCAGAAGATTTTTTTAGTCATTAGTGCCGCAGTAGAAGTCTATTCCAGACAGCAAGATACTAAAGTGACTTTTGAAACAACCTTTCAGCTACAGATGGTGCCATTCCTAAAAATAAATCTTAGTACCTACCCTCCCGAAAAGGCATTGCTGTAATTAATATCTGTAAAGAAGTAGAAGATGTGCAGACAGTAGCTTTAAGCACGATCATAGACTTCAACATTATGTGTCTCCGTAGCTGATGTGAGAAGAAGGGCCTACCTCTGTTACAGATGGAAATACTATTCCTCACAAATGGTACTCACATTATTCATGTGACCTATAGTACATGAGGACGGTAAATGCCCTGATACTGACAGAGGACTGATTCAGGTTTTACATTCTAGAGTTTAGCCATCTTGACAGGGACAGTAAGAGGTCACTGACATTCACTTCACTACTGAGTGTGCATCTGGCCTTTGGTTGTTGCAGTGGTTTTGACTTTGGTCTTATAAACACTATATCAAGCAAAGAATGACAGTATGACTGCATGGAATGGAATGTGGAGGCCAGTGTAGAAAATCCTCTGCTTACATCCCCTATTGAGTGCCTTGTCTCGTGTTGCTTTACACACACTCGAAATGCCCTTGTTTTACTTCTAAACTGATAAACTGGACGGCCTTATCTGACCAGTCCTAGCAAATCAGAAGGGGGTCTATGCATCAGTACGATGATATGAAGATGCAAAGACATCACTTCTGCACGTCTTTGCAGAATAAACAGGATAGCTGGAAAAGGTGGACAAAGAGGGTATTTTTTTACTTTATTTTTTTTTTTAGTGTTTCTTTTTCTTTTCTTGTGGTTGTAACAGTAAGAAATTATAAAATGTTGTCTGACTTACTGAACAAACTGTTTTTGTCATTGTAAAAACTGTGGGCAGCTGCGTGACTGCCTCTCTGTGTTAATACAAATACTTTGACTGTGCAACTTTGCATCTATCAGTGGAGTTAAATCTACTGCAGCAGAAGTCTCCACTCAGTCATTTCTGCATTATATGACATACTTATTGAAGAAAATGCTATTATAAATAATGGGGTGGGAATGGTTTTTGTCATTAAAATGTGCTGTGGGAGAAGAATACTTAAAATGGTAATCCACAGGATCAATATGCAAAATTTTATTTTGGTATTTCTAAATCAGATGCCAATACAAGTACAGTTTCAATTTTATAGGTTCATAGGTTAGTACTAAGCTAACTGCCCTTGCGAGCCATTTTAAGCTTAGCCAATTATCCCTTGTGAGACTCAAACCCTGCAAATTCCTCTATATGTTTGTTGTGATGACATTTGTAGTACAGAAAATGATACGTTTGTGCATCCTATCAATGGTAGGACATTTAGTTTTAGAGTAGCAGGTACATGTATTACTACCCATGTGGTTTACTGGGCTACCTGCCAGGCATGTAATGCTTTCTATGTAGGCAAAACTACCTGCAGGCTTAAGGACAGGATGACTGAACATAAGTCAGAAATTAGGAGATGCTATGACAGGAATGCACTATTCAAACATATAGAGGAATTTGGTCAGCAGCATTTTTTTAGGTTTAGAATTATTGACCACGTTACACCTACACCTAGGGAGGGACCTAAATAATCACTTAGAAATTAAAGAATATGAATGGATCTTGAGACTTATGAGTGATTCAAAACCAGGCTTGAATAGCCAAGTCAGTCTCAAACCTATTTTAGTTAAATTAAGTAGAGCTAATCTCTCTTAGCCTGAACTTTTATCTAAATATATATATTTTTTAAAGTTTTATTAAAGTATTTCAAGTTTTTGTATTAAGTTTTTTAAAAAAGTTTTTTAAAATGTTTCTTTAAAATGTTTTTGTGATTTGGATGACATATCATGTGATTTTGGCTGCATGTCATGTGATATATTTGGACCTATATATAAAGAGCTGGTTCTATGCATTGTTTTGTATTGAGAAAGGATTGTATCCGAAAGCTTTACTTATATAAAGTGTTTATCCAGTGGTTTCCTGCCTTGTTCTTTGCATTTTGGTTCCTGGCGTTTATTTTCTTCAACGCCATAGTTGAAAATCCATCAGACACAGATATCCTTCAGAGAGGTCTCATAGAAATGGATAACTGGTGCCAGAGCCATGGCCTTAAGCTAAACGCCAAAAAATGTATAGTCATACCCTTTGGTAAAAACAAGGTAACCCCAAGTTACCACATAGGTGGCAATCCATTAAGCACAGAAGAGGTTATCAGGGACCTGGGGACCCAAGTTGACAGTAACCTTTCTTTTGACACTCACATTGCCAAAGTGGTTAGGAGGACCTTCTACATTGCCCACCTGATTATGAAGGGATTCACATCCAGATCAAGTGAGGTCATTGTTCCCCTGTACTCTTCACTTATCAGACCAATGATAGAGTACAATGCCCCATTCGGAATGTATCTTACCCGACACCTGCAGCAATTGGAAAGACCCCAACAGTTCCTCACCAAAAGGATAAAGGGGCACAAAAATATGCCATATGCTGCCCGACTGAAGAAACTCCAGCTCTATTCAGTCGCATACCGTCTGCTCAGAGGTGACCTGTGCCTGACATACAAGGCCATGTCAACCCGAATTAATGGACATGCTCCACCTCAAAAAATCCAAATCCACCAGAGCCACAAGAGCAAGAGACTTAAACCTCAACACGGATATAAATAGGATGTGCTGGAGGGACAGATTCATCACCCAGAGACTCCCTATGCTGTGGAACAGAATCCCGGTCCATGTGAGACAGAGCACCTTGCTGGCTCTGTTCAAGAGGAATCTTGACCAGTGGATGGAGATCGTAGGTTTACCCCAGGGATCATCTCTGTATCACTGCTGGACAGAGGCACGGCAAACTAATGGGTATAGTATTCTTCAACTTAAGGGGTGGTGAAAGCCACACAACTCTGGCTAGGCTTATAAATGCCCTAGGGCAGATAGCCTAGTATGAACCTATGAACCTATGAACACATCTGGTTCCCTTTTCTGTGGCCATATCTGATCCACTGTCCATGGATGCTGGACTCAGTTCCAGATCTTCTGTCTCATCCACAGGGACTGGTGCACCCCTGTCTTCAGAACCTCAAGCTTACAGCTTGGGTCCCAAAATTGCACATAGACCTTTCACCAAGTAATTTTACAACAGCAAGTGGAAAATAATTTCTATTTGGGCGCACAATAATGGTCTTAACTCCTTCTCTGCACCAGTTGAAAAGGTACTAGAATTTTTAGCTACTCTTTTCAAACAAGGAACCTCAGCTGCTACTATTAAGGTCCAATATTATTATACTATTAAGCTGCTATTTCCAATTTCTACAATGGCTTTGAAGACCACTTGCTAATTTCCCATAGATTGTGTAAAGTGTTCTTGAAAGGAACCTTGCGACTGAAACCACCATATGAAGACCCTCTATTTCATTGGGATATGACTATGGTTCTGTAGTCTTTGGTACTTCCCCCTTTGAACTGGTGACTACCTGTCACTTAAAGTTTCTGTCATGGAAGACCATTTTTCTGATAGCCATTACCTCTGACAGAAGAATTTCCAAAATACATACTATCTTCAAAATCCCCACATTTGATCTTTCATAAGAATAGAGTTTCACTAAGAACCAACCCATCTTTTCTTCCCAAGGTGGTCTTGGAAACTAATATTAATCAAACCATTGATTTGCCTGTTTTCTTAACTAATTTTTCCAACAAAGGTGAATATTGTTTATATCTGCTGGATGTTCACATATAATTATGCTTCTACCTCAACAGAACTAAAGAATTTAGAAAATCAGACCAGTTATTTGTCTCCTTTTCTGGTCCATCTCTGGGGAAATCTGTTTCAAAAGTCACCTTGTCAAGGTGGTTAAGAGACTGTATTACTTTCATATACAATAAACAATACAAAGAATCTCCAATTACCAGCACCAGTGAGAGAGCATTCTACTAGGGCAATAGCCACATCTGCTGTTTTCCATTCCGAGGCTTCCATGGATGAAATTTTTGCATTAGCAACCTGGGCTACTCTGCATACATTTATCACGCATACATTTATCACGCATTACAAACCGAATCTGGTCTCCAGAGAAAGAGCATCCTTTGGCTCTATGGTTCTCAGGAATATCCTTCCATTAGGCCACCCAAGATCTAAAGTAGCTGGGGACTCCGTCCCAATGGTCAAAGATAAATGAAGATTGACAACATCAGATTAAGAAGTTATGTACCTACCATAATGTTCCATCTGTGTTGTTGATCTTCATTTATCCTCCTTCCCCCTCCTGCAAACTCCTTGCTGGAATGGATGCTTGACCTGGTAATTTTTCAGGTTTGACCTTGAACATAGCCTCTTCAATTCCACAAACATATTCTTCTGTCTTCCTGTGTAGCTGCAAACTCAATCTGAGGTATTCTGGAGAGGGGTATTGTGGGTAGAGTCTTAGCTCAAGACTTTTTGGCTGGCATGAGCTGTATAATGGCTGAGCCGGTTCTGAGGATCAGAACCATGTTCCCAAAGGTCAAAGATAAATGAAGATCGACAACACAGATGGAACATTATGGTAAGTACATAACTCCTTATTTACCAGGATAGTCTGATTAGGATAAAAAAGTAAACCTTATTCAGCAGAGGCTTGGAAAGAAAAGGTCCATACATCAATATGAAAAAAGACAAAGTTCAAAAAAAAAGTTGCAATAATGTTCTTAAAAGGATAACATGATACAAACTAAGCTTATGAGCAAACAGTAGCAGTGCTGGAGTTGATTATGTATTTATTTGAATTTGTTTACAGGGTAATGCACTGATCTCAATGTGTCAGTTTCAGTCTCAACCTGAAGGTACAGAATATCAGAAAACAAAAAATACAACATAAGATATTGAATTCAACACATATAAACTTAATAAATGGAGCAGGAATTGCTGCTTGTGACCTTAATGTCCCTACCATCAACTAGATTACATGAGAGATGTAAGAAGGAATATTTGCTAGACTGCCTGACTACTGTAGCCTGTTTGTTTACAAACAAATTATTAGTGTCTGTACATGTAGAGAAAATATATTGGATGTGCTGTTTTTTATAAAAACTCATATTTTTAAAAATGGTTGTCAAAGTGTTTCAAATCTAGGTAACTCAGACAACTGTGGAGTAAAACTGAATTATAGTTGTACTACTGAGAAATAACTTCAAGTGTGCCTAACAAAAATACCCCAAAAAATATTATGAAGGTAATCATACTTTAACTGAGTATGAAACAAGATAACCTGAAGGGGAGAAGGCAATGAGTGGGAAGTAATTTCAGATCAGTGGAAACATTTTATATGTTTTTAGATTCTTTAGTTTATAAATATATTCCTGCAAGGGCTTAATCCCAAAATAATGCTTACATTATACAATGACTGGCCATTAATATTCAAAAACAAACACGCTGATTGGCCAGCCCAACCAGTGTGCCCATTGTAAATCCGAGAGTACACTAACAGAAGGTCGGGTCGCCTGGACTTTTTCCCATTGGTATATCTCATACGTTTTTACTTTTCCTTCTTTTTTTGACTAAAAAAAGGAACCGGAAGATTTGGTGCAAATGAGGGAGATGACGCAGGCAAAAATAAAACAATAATCGGGTACGAACTGCAAAACATAAAAAGTTACTTAATTATACTTTTATTTTGTCTGTCCTGACTCTCCCCAATGTAAAAAGGCTCCCAGTTTCCTTTTTATATTCAATAAAAAAAAAAAGAAGAAAAAGAAGCCACAAAGATCTTCCTTTCTCCGTTGCGACCTTTGCATACCACTGATGGCATCAAAAAAGCCCCAGGATACCTTCAAAACACAGAAGGGCAGCACGGATGCATTATACAAAGCCATTACTTAAGAAAAGTAAGTATTTTTTTCCTTAAATAATGTCATTGTATAATAACAATAACCCACGGCTGGGCGTGGGAAATGCTGGATTTACATGGGCTTCGCTCTCGTGACCAAACCACATCAACTGTGGGTAAATCCAGCATTACTCACATCCAGCCGTGGGTTATTGCTTTAATAAACTATCTCTCTCCCCTGTGAATGTGCTCACTTTAGAAATGCCTTACAAGAACAAACTTCCTGTGTAGAATGCGCAAGACATTCATGTATCAGGGTTACAAAACAAAAATTTCAAGTTGCCAAAAGTTTGAAAAGAAAAAAAAAACAATTAGAAGAGTAAAGATGTGCTAACAAATGAAAATCTATGTAGATATTAAAGACAACAATAAACATTTTTTTAATTTGTACACCACTTCTGAGGATATAATTCTGGGAATGTTAAATTCCATACAGAGGATAGGAGTATAGCAATGTTGCCAATATTGTGTGCAAATATATATTTTATTTTTCAATTATTATATGCAACACAGAAGATAAGATCATTCCTGTCAGTCAGTATGAATATGCCCCTGCACCTGAGTAGATGTAGTTACAGCTGCTGTTAAGGGAATTAGAAATAATGTAGCCACAGGTCTAGATGAATATAATCTGTATTTTCTATTAAGCACACTTCTGAAAATGGTGACATACCTTACCTCTCTGTTTTACTCCACCTCTTGTAATTGTTATTAAACAGAAATTTGTAAGAAAGCTGTTCTTATTACTCCAGTTCCAAAGGGTGACCGTTATGGTATTGTTTCTAACTAGCATCCAACAAGGAGGGAGTCTGAGAGAATTATTCCTATTTTCTGTTTGACCAGAGAATTTTAAGAGATTACACAGCATGGGTTTGATACTGGCAGATCCTGACTGAGTAATCTTATTGAATTTTATGCCAATTTTGTTGATTCACCAAAAAATAAGCTCCCTACAGATGACATTTGTTTTTACTTAAGTACCTTTTTCTTACTAGAAAACTCCTGAGGATATGGAAAGCTTAAAGACAGACAATTTCTTTACATCCTGCATGACAAACTGGCTGCATGCCTGAATATATAAGGTTAAGATCATGGTAATATTAAAAACACAGAGATCCCTGCCATAAGCAATATGTGGCTTAATAAGGCAATATTTAAAGGAATCATCATATTTTTATCCCTGCTGCTTAAAGTCCTCATAATATGTTACACAGCTTCCTAACATTTTATGCAAAATAGTATCCATACGACTATTAAAGTTTAGTTGATTGTCCACTGTTATCTCTAAGTCCTTGACAATATTTGCTGGAAACAAGGATGCCCAGCAAATACATGGATGAATTGTGTGGGAGAAGACTTGCAACAGACATGACTATCGAAAAAGGTAGGGGAGTGGCAGTGGATTAAGAGAGGTGGCAACAGTTGACACAAGACCTCAACCTCACGTATGAAATGGAAAAAGGGGGAGGGCTTAATGATGATGATGATTATGGAAGAAAACTCTGATGGAACAATTGTTCATGTTGGTATCCCACAATGCTTTATCATGGGATGATTTTTAGGGACCATATTGGAACATCGAATATTTAACAGTTCGAATCACTAAAGGTCGACCCTTAGTGATCGAACTGGTAAAACATCAAATGTTCCGAAAAAAAATAAAAACAAAAACAAAAAAAACTAAATGGTGTAGGCAGGGGGGGGGCAAGCCCACCTGCACTCCCCACGTGGGGGGGAGGGCTGCACCCCCACCCCCGCTACTTAAATATACCAAACTTCGAGACCGCACTACATTGAAGTAAATGGAAATCTCCCCTTATGGAGAATTCCATTTACCTCTTCAATGTTCTGCAGTTTCGCTATTCTCGTCTCGACAATGTCAGATTCAACATTGTCAGCTTTCGAGAATTTAATATAGACCCGATTTTTATTTAGTTTTTCATGTCTTCCACACCTTCTCCTAGTTACATGTTAGATATGGAAGTATGAAGTCAGCACAAGGAGTGAGAAATACCGTTCATCAGGTTATCTTGCAGAACTACGTTGATTAACATTTTGGCTGGTCTAAGAGTAATAGTGTTTGGTTTAATTTCATGAAATGGAGTATTATGCATTTTGGAACAGCTAGTTGTATGGTGGATGAAACATATGTGATAGGCATTAAACAACAGTACTTCTTTCTTAAGATTCGCACACACATACAAAGAGGACACTATAAGTTATTTAGATGTGAAACTGGTAAGGAACACTGTACGTAAAGGCTATTTAGCTAAAATTTTCAAGAAGCCTACATATTCCAACATGTTGTTGCACTTTTCCAGTTGTCACCCTTTCCATCAGAAGAAATCTGTCCTAAAGGGACAGTTGGTAAGAGCAGCTCCAATGACATCTGAAGACATGTCATTTGACGATGAATGTATCTTGTTGAAGTACATGTTTATGAGTCGTGGTTATCCAGAGTCATTAGTTGATGAGGTGGTAAGAGAGGTTTGTAGTAAGAGACTGTCAGGTATATCCTTACTGTAAAAGAAAGAGATTAAGTCTCGGATGTGGAAGAAGAATTGAGTATGGTAGTGCCCAGTACAAGTTCACCACCAGTAGTCGTGGGCTCAACTGGTACAGACTTGGTTTGTTACAAGAAGAGTTTTATTACCCCTTGTACTTTGGAAGCAAAGTTCATTAGCAACATCCTTAGAAGGAACTGGCACATATTGACCTTTGAGAAGGATTTAGTAGAGAAATTAGGTGATGAACCAGTTATTATTTTCAGAAAAGGTAGAAATCTAAAAAGTATCATGGAAAGTACGATTATCAAACCCACTAGAATAGAGGGCACATACTAATGTGAGGCATATAATTATTGTAAATTCATTTCTACAGGGTCTAATTTCACAGTGAATCAACACATGTTTAAAGCCAGAGGCCGGTACAGTTGTAGTTCTAAATCAGTGGTTTACCTGGCTTCCTGTCAGTCATGTCCGGCTTTTTATATTGGCAAAACTGACAGGAAATTAAAAGAAAGGATTTACGAATACACGTCATATAAGGAAGAAGAGTTGCACCGATGCCCTAGTGAGACACTAACGCGAATCCTACCCATGCTTTTTTGTTTAAAGTGATACATCAGGTAGTGGTTGATGAAAAAGGTGGACCACATCAGTTACTGTTAGAGAAATGTGAACTTGTTTGGCAGCTTAGGCTGAATTCTTACACTCCCCCTGGTTTAAACGAGGTCACATCTTTGACTTGTAATTTAAAATAGTTTTTTTTTCTCTAAAAACTGCATTTTACCTGATTTTGGCCTAGCACTCAAGTGTGGGGTCATTTATTGCAGCACTGTTGTGAATATTTTGCTGCTTGTGTATCTCTACTACCTTTAAACTAAAACAAAAAGAAAATAAAAACAAAAAAAATCTTGCTTTTTTCCCACTTTCTGAAAGTTAAGAAAGTTCAGTTACAGATTTGCTGTCTGAACTGTTTGGAAGTTTCTAGAAGGCCAGTGCTTGCTTGGGCTAAAGGGAAGTCTCTGTGTTCACCAGTGGCAGTGGTTAACACTGAACAGCCTGCCTGTCCCTGTAGGCGTGGTTACTGCCTAGAAGCTGTAGTTTTATTGGCCATTTTGGGTCAATTGTAAACTCCTTGATCTCTCTCTCTTAAAACCTTACAACTCTCTTTTTGCTCGGTTTTGCGCACTGAGCAGCGTCGGGCAGTGCCGCCTAAACAGGTTTAAACTATTCCAGGCTCCACAAAGTCTGCTCTTCACTTTTTCCCTTAGAACTGTTCAAAAATCACTCTATTCTCTTTCTAAAGCCCTGCACTTGCTCAGCTCTTATAAGGAAACACTAACTAACTAAAGCACTACACCCTCCTTGACTTCTCATAAGTATTAGGCTCCGTATTGGTCCTTCCTGATCAAGTGAAAAATCAGTTCCCTTCCCTAATCTGATCAGTAAAAAAACAGTTCCCTATACTAATCTGGTATGTCCAAGGGTCAGTTTTAGGGTTACTCTCCAGTCCAGCTGGTGAATCTGGGAATTTTGAGGCAATGTTACAATTGCCTTATGTACACAGACAACCCTCTCCTCCTTCCAACAAACTCTAATACATGTGAGAGATGCAGTTACACAGCCAAACTGGAGGCAGAGCTCTCTCAAAGCAAGACTGGCACAGTCAGTCAGGAGGAAAAGGTAACCACCCGCACCACAGATCCAGTCTCACACAGACCTATTGCATCTGCATACCCAACACATAAACACACAAAAACATACTCGGAGGCTCTACATAAAAATCTGCCTAAACAGCAAAGACCACCTAAGCAGATATCCAAGCAACAGCCACCCCTCAACAATACCCACGAATCACATATCTCACAAAATCAGTGTGCCTCACAGTCACAGCCCTTAAGGACAAACAACACACCAAATACACTTGTTATAGGAGACTCTATTGTTCGGCACACTGACGTCCCACTCACCAGACTGAACAAGGAGAAGGTCACTGTAAGCTGCCTGTTGGGTGCCAGGATCCGCCACATAACGCAAGCACTCAGGTCACTCCAAAGCAAGTACAAGTATGACTCCGTCATTGTCCATGCTGGTGTGAATGACCTGAGACGTACCTCCCTGGACTACATGAAAAGAGACATAAAGGAGCTCTCTGATCATGTAGCCCAGGCTGGTATGACCCTGACCTTGAGTAGTATCTTGCCCTCACCAAGAATGATGCCACAGTATAAAGACAAAATGATCAGTTTCAACAATTGGCTAAAGTATTGGTGTCATTCAAAGGGGATCCAATGTCTGTCAGCCTGGGATGACATGCTTGACAAGCCACATTGCTTCGCTACGGACGGCTTGCACCTGTCACCCTTAGGCTTTCGTATACTGGCCAAGGCTCTTGCCACCCCCATAGTGCCTTTTTTAGGCAAGGCTCAAAGGACAAACCCACCTCCATAGACAACCCAAGGATAAAAAAACTAAAGGTAATGCTACTCAAAGCCAGAAGTCTAAACCTCAAGATGCATGCACTCGAGGCTCTCCTCAGTATGGAGAAAATCGATGTCTGTGCAGTAATAGAAACCTAGTTCAAGGCTCCTGAGAGCACCCCAGCACTACCAAGTTATAACTCATACCAAGCATTTTGGCCCCAAAACTCGGACCGAAGCACAAAAGGAGGGGGAGTATCTATATTCATCAAAGATACCTACACCTCCAGGTTAGTGGCACTGCACGAAGCATGAGAAACCATCCATGTGCAACTAACAGCGGGCAAAACTGCCTTTCAGTTTGTAGCCTGCTACAGAACACTCTCCCTATTACAGGAACCCCACTTGGCATTCCTGAGAACACTGGAGAATAGGAAGGTCTCTCCAAACACTATGTTATTGGGTGACTTCAACTACCCAAACATTGACTGGGAAAACTACTCAAGCCCAAATACCCTCGCCCAATGATTCCTTGAATTTATAAACTCTAATGCGATGGAACAACTGGTCACCACTCCCACAAGAGGGAACAACATATTGGACCTGGTCATCACCAACATGGGGACTCTATGTTCCACACCAGAAGTAAACCCCTCATTGGTAAGATCAGACCATAAACAAATTTCCCAGGACACCCATATCCCGTCCCCACCCCCAGCCAAGGAAATCACTGTAAAGAATTTCTCAAAAGCCAACTTTGCACTTCTCAAGACTGAGGTGGAATCCTTCAAAGCTCCCGGGCCAGAGGATAATACAGCCCAATCTGCAGAATCCTTTACAAATGCATTCTATGAGCACCTGCAGGAATGCATGGATCGTGCTATCCCAAATAAAACCAAGACTCACTCCTCCAAAAACAGGAGACCTGTCTGGTGGACCCCGGCCATAAATAAGCTATACAACAGAAGGAGGAAGCTACTACATGACAGAGCAAAATCCCAAAAAGGGAAGGCATCTCTGATCAGTATTAGCAAGAAACTTCGATCCCTCATAAAATCATCGAAGGCCAGTTTGAAAGAAAAATTGCCCTAGACACTAAAGATAATCACAAGGCCTTCTTTAGTTATGTCAGGAATATGGTTGGCAACTCCCAGATATGCTCTGAATTGTTGCATAACGGTACAAAATATACCGAACCTACAGACATAGCCAACATCCTGGCAGACAGATTCAGTGCAAACTTCTCCCCCCTTCCCCCCCCAAAGGAGCAAATGCCTATCCCAACTGAATGTAACCTCACTGACATCACAGATGCACAGGTGAAAGCTGCCCTCTCCAAAGCAAAAAACACAGCATCTATGGGACCGGATGGTATCCCAGGCTGTGTCTTACACGAGCTCCAAGAAGAACTGAACCCTCACATTAAGTCACTGTTCAGACTTAGCCTTACTACTGGATATGTACACAAAGAATGGTGTACAGCTACAGTGGTCCGACGCCACAAAGGTGGTGCCACAACGGACCCCGGGAGCTATCACCCCATAAGCCTGACTAGTCTGGTCTGTAAAGCTATGGAGCGTATTATCATGGAACTCATAAACAAAGACATTGGGAGCCTCCAGTCACTGGACCCTACCCAATTTGGCTTTGTTAAGGGCAGATCTTGCCTCTTAAACCTAGTTGATTTCTTTGAAACAGTTACCAAAGCCATAGATGAGGGCAAGGTAGTCCACACAGCCTACCTGGACCTCGCAAAAGCCTTCGACACAATACCCCACTCAGGCATCATAAATAAGCTTACCAGCTTAAATATCAACCCCTATATCACAAGATGGGTTGCAAACTGGCTCAGGGATAGAACCCACATGGTCAGAATCGCAGGTGCTATGTCCGAATCCAAACCAGTTACAAGTGGCGTCCCACAGGGCTCAGTTCTGGGACCTCTCTTGTTCGGTATATACTTCTCTGAGGTTCAGGCTAACACGGGGGGCTGACAAAGTTCGCAGATGACTGCAAACTGGGGGCCATAATCGACTCTCCAGCTGAAACAAGCATCCTCCAAAAGGGTCTCACAGAGATGGATGCTTGGTGCCAGAGCCACGGCCTCAAGCTAAATGCTAAAAAGTGCATAGTCATCCCCTTTGGGAAAAACAAGGTGCCCACAAATTACCACATAGGTGGTAATCCATTAATCTGGAAGAAGTAATTAGAGATTTGGGGACCAACGTAGATAGTAATCTCTCCTTTGATAATCACGTTGCCAAACTGGTTAGAAAGACCTTCTATATAGCCCAACTTATCACGAAAGGGTTCGCATCTAGATTAAGAGAGGTCATTGTGCCCCTCTACTCGTCACTCATCAGGCCCATAATTGAATACAATGCCCCTTTTGGGATGTACCTTACCCGACACCTGCAACAACTGGAGAGACCCCAAAAGTACCTCACCAAGAGGATCATGGGCTACAAACAGATGTCCTATGCAGCTCGACTAAAGAAACTCCAGCTCTACTCAGTTGCTTACCGCCTACTCAGAGGCGATCTACGCCTGAAGTACAAAGCCATGTCAAAACCAGAATTAATGGACATGCTCCACCTCAAAAAATCCAAGTCCCTTAGAACTACACGCCCCAGGGACTTAAACCTCAGCACAAAAATAAATAGGACATGCTGGAGGGACAGATTCATTTCCCAGAGGCTCCCCTCACTCTGGAATAGAATCCCAATTCATGTTAGACATAGCCCCTCGCTGACCCTCTTCAAGCAAAATCTGGACGCGTGGATGGGAATTAACAAATTCACCCCTGGGATCTCTTCTGTGTCCCTGCTAGACAGAGGCACAGTAAACTAATCTTAAAGGGTACCTTCTGTGACCTACTTTATAGAGGCACAGTAGGCTAATCTAATAGGGAGGTGGAAGCCAAATACACTCTGGCTAGGCTTATAAATGCCCTAGGGCAGATAGCCTAGTATCTACCTATGAACCTATGAACCTAAGTTGAGAAGTCTATTGAGGTGACACTTACAGTACTTTATTTCATGTTAGCAAAAGGTAGCAACTGTTGTAGTTTATTCCTGGTTTTCGTCTTGAGTTCCTTTGCACATTTTTATAGTCTAGTACTAAAAATTGTTTTTAAACTTTTCAACATTTTTAGAACACAGATCCTCTAAGGTCTTAGAACATAGTTTACTGTATGTATTTACACTTTTACGTATTTTACACTCTGTCCATAGTCATTGATATTTTTGCTTCAGACACTGTCACCTCTTGGTGTTGTGAGCAGTAGTCTGTTGTTATATTTGTACTCATTTTATACTTATTATTATTATTATGTTTCTTTTTTCTTATTTTACACTCCAAACATAGATTTTAAACTACGTTTTCCTACATTTATGCTTTTCATTCAGTATTTCTGTACTTTATGTTGGAGTACAGTTTTGCATTTTGTTTTTTCTAAAATTAAAGTTTTTAACAGAAGTTTTAAATGAATGATTTTATTTTGCTGACGTGAGTTTTTTAACACAAGAAAAAGATTTTTGATGCAGAACACTTTTATTTATTTAACTTAGTATTTAATTAGTTAATTAAATGATGGCTGAATCTAATTACTGTGCTTTGCTTTGGCGCCTTTTTCATTTTAAAACTGTGTATGAAGTTTTTTTCTTTTGTCTGATGAAGTCTTCCAAAGGTGGAAGACGAAAAGCACTTCACATTAAACTTTTCTGGAGTTATTCTAGCCAGATTGGAGCCTGTGTTTTTTTCATTTTGGAGAGTTTGTTGTTCCAGTTATTTTCATATGTGATGGGTGGGTTTGGTATAATGGTCTTCATATAACAGACACAAGGTACAGGGTTTGATAATGACCTCAGGTTATTGTATAGGTTTAAAATGGCCCTTTAGGTCAGTTAGCCTAGTATTCACCTATGACCCTATATGTATCCCTACACCATATATCATAATCTTATACTAGAAGCAACAATTGTCAAGGATTTGGGGGGTAACTGTGGACAGGCAACTTAATTTCAATAGTGCTGTGGATACTATTTTGCACAAAAATGTGATGGGATTATGAAGGTTATTTTGAGAACTATAAGTAGCAGAGGTAAAAATGTGATGACTCCTTTACACATTGTCTTATTAGGTCATGTATTGTTTATGATGGGGCTGTCTGGAGATATAATAAAATTTGCAACAGAAGACTTCAATAATCCAGAAGACATTTACTAAGCAAATTATAGGTCTTTGAGAAATGATATATAAGCATAAACTCAAAGTGGTACATTTACAGTCTGTTTCATATAGACAAAGGAGAGGAAATGTTATGCTCATTTTGATCATTTTAATAATATTATGCCATCAGTGTATGGTATCTCATTTTCTGCTCATTATATTAGCACCATAAACAGCAATCTAATAATTAAAATTGTTTGTGGCATTTCCTCAAACTAAAAACAGCTTTGATTACAAAATTTGAATTTCCTCATCACTAGATTTTCTCCTTCCATAAATGAGGTCTGGCAACAAATCAATTTGTCCAGGGACATCTTCAGGTGGGGTTAGACAGAAGCAGTACTGGGAATTAAGAGGGTATGGGAAGTAAGGTGGGGGGATGAAAGGGTTAAATGGGAATGAGGGATGATTGAGAAGAAATGAGGTAAGGGTAGAGAGAGGCCTAGTGGGTTTTATGCAAGTGTAACAGGGTAAGGAATTACATTTTGGTGTGAACTCGTTACCTGCCCTCCCTCCCCCTTTTTTGTGGAACACTGGGGGATTGTGGTTATTTATAAGTCTGGGTAAGGTGGGGAACAGGGGCAGGATTGCCACCTTCTTTTCCTCTCTGGTGTTACAACTTCATTTCAGTGAGTTGGGAAAGGAAAGAGAGCTGTTGGACGCTCCTTACTTGGTTGGATGTTTAATTCAATAAGTGGTAAATGTAGTGAGTAATGGGATGCTGCTACATAAGTAAAATAAGCGAGTGGAGGTAAGGAAACTGCTTATTTGGTTGGATGTTTAATGCAGTAAGTGGAAAATGAAGTGAGTGGTGTGATGCTGCTTCATAAGTAAAATAAGAGAGTAGAGGTAAGGTCACTGCTTATTGGGTCAGGGTGAGAGAGGTCATGCTGCCCTAACTAGCAGTTAAATGAATGTTTATGCTGTGATTAATGTCAGCTATATTATGATTATGTTATGATTAATAAATATTATTGGTTACTGAAGTTATGTTTACAAAGTTTAATAAAGGTTGTCAACGTCATTCAGTGTGATGTGTGTTTATTGAAGGGGACCTGGACAACTTATATTTAAGAGACAAGTTCCGATAATTGGTTTAGGGAGTCTGTACACATCTTAAGCTTCCATTGTGGCGAACTCCTTGGTGGTCTTATACAAGGTCTTAACTTAGCCACAGTCACCACACTGACCATTGAATCCCTGATTTTTTTTTTACAGTCCTCAGGTCAGGATTCAGTGATTTACAAATTAGGTAGTTACCGCAAGCATGTGCGCCTAAGTCTGATATAATGTTTAAAGTAAAATTTAGTGTTACATGTTCCATAATATAATTGTTTTTTACAGCATAGCAGTAGGTAAGTCTGAATTAACGTGCATTTCTGCAAACAATGCAATTACACATGCTAAGTGCACATCCTTCTAAGACTGTATATGAGAATACTCATTTTTCAAGTTGTGATATCATGGGGTGGGCTGAAATTAACAGTTTATACAAGAAATATACATTTTTCTGGCAGTCCATTATTTTACATGCTAACACATCTTAAAATAATTTATGCTATGAAATTTTGAAATAAATAAATGTATTGATTTATGATGCATTATTAAAGCAGACATATGCACAGCTCTGGAAAACATAGTTTCATAGGTGTATACTAGGCTAACGAGCTTATGAGCCTAGCTGTACAACTCAAATATGACCTAGAAATTTGATTTGTATAGGTGGTGCTTTACTGACTACCTCTGTGCATCAGAGACAAAGGAGAGAGACCAGGGATGAATTTCGGAATACCCATCCATTGGTTCAAGTTGCACTTAAGTAGGGATTGGGAGGAACTCTGCATCACATGGATGTGGAGCCTGTTCCAGTGAAAGGGAATTCCTTGAAAAACATATCAGTCTCTCCAGATGTCCTATTTATGTCACAAGCAAAATTTAGATCTTTTAATCTAGTAGCTCTGATGCTGTTTGTTTTCTGGATATGCAAAAGGTTAATCAAAACAGGGTCAAGGGATGCCTTGTATGCCAGGCAAAGTTCACCTTTCAGAAGTTTGTATGATACTGAGTAAAGAGACAGAGCTTTGAGGTGATCAACATAGGATATTGTTTTTACCCTCTGTATTCTTTTCACAAGGAAGCTCTGTGGCTGTTCCAGTTGTTGCATGTGTCTAGTCAGGTACATACTTAAGGGGACATTATACTCTATGATGGGTCTGATGAGGGCTAAGTATAGTGGTAAGATGACCTTTCTGACCTAGATGCAATGCCTTTGTTTATAAGTTGAGCAGCAAAGAAGGATTTTCTTACTACCTTGGACACATGTTGGTCGAAGGCTAGTTTAATATCTACATGAGTTCCCAGATCCCTGACTAGCGAATCAACTTTTAAGGGGATTACTTTACTGATGATGTAGTTACCTGGGTAGTGGACTTCCCAAAAGATTCTATAATGAATTTCTTGGTACTGCGTTTTAAGCCATGGCTTTGGCACCAACTACCTGTCTGTATTAGACCTTCCTAAAGGTGTTCTCATCTTGAGAGATTCAATGACTGCTCCCCTTTTAGAATCATCTGTGAACTTGGTTAGTCATAGGCCTTTGACATTGGCTTTAACATCTGGGAAGTAGATGCCAAAGAGGACTGTGCCCATCACAGAGCCCCGGGGGATGTCACCGGTGACCAGCCCCTTTGCTAGCTACCCATCATATTATAAAGGGTTTATACCTAGTTCCATAAGTTTGTTGACAATGCCCAAGTGGCATATTGTATCAAATATGTCAGCCAGATCTCCGTATGAGTATGCACTGTTTTTCCCACATCCATTGTCTTAATGATTTTTTCAAAGAAGTCTGCCAAATTCAGTAAGCATGACCTTTCTTTAACAAAGCCAAACTGGGAGGCATCCAGTGTCTGGAGGTTTTTTATGTCCTTGTTCATAATTTCCATGATAATTCACTCCATGACTTTGCAAATAAGACTAGTCTGACTAATGGGTCTGTAGTTTCCAGTATCTGTTAAAGGTCCTCCCTTATGAAGGGAGATGACCATTGCAGTCCTCCATTCATGTGGCACAAAGCCAGTGTTAAGACTATAGTTAAATAATGACTCCAGGAGTTCCGATAAGTCATATTTTAGACTATTCAGGAGGCATCCTGGGATGTTATCAGGGCATAATGAGGCTATGTTCTTGTCTTTACTGAGTTTAGCCAATACGTGCTCCATAGTTATTGTTGGCGGGATTATATTTCAGGGTATTTATGAGGGGATGGCTGGGGGTGAGAGGGGTTTGAAGTTGGATGTGAATTTGTCTGTTAACAGGTTCACTATATTGCCAGGTTCAGTGAATGTGGCACCATTAACTACCAGTTCAGCACATTGCTGTGTACTACCCTGGAGGTCTCTGACACAGCTGTAGAAGAACTTAAGGGTTATCTTACACTTGGGAGGTTATCTTAACCTCAAAGTTGGCTTTGCTTGACCTAATTAGCTCTCTTATTTGCCTATTTACTTTGATGCGAGAGTTTCTGCCTTTATAGGAATTACCAATCCTGACCTGACTTTTGCCATACTAATTTTTCTTTTGTTGTATATCCAGTCTAATTTAGGATGCCTCCTGGGCTAGTCCTGGGCTTACTTCTGATAGGTACACAGCCTCTGAGAATGGGTTTATGAGAGCAATTCAATATAGGCTGCTGTATTCTCTGGGTTTGTAGGGGCACTGAAGTTTGACAAACCATGACTTAATAAAAACGTAATTTGCGTTGTAATAGTTCCTAACTGTTATTGTTTTAAATTTGATTATGGAGTTATTTTGATTTTGAAGGAGATGGCTTTAGACTTGGAACTTATCAGGGAGGATGAGGCACTGGTGTGGGGTACAGCATCTCCCACATTTTGTAAGCACAAGGTCCAGTATGTTGGAGCTTCTAGTGGATGTATTCACTATTTGGTTAAGGGTGTTTGTATTTACAAAGTCCAGGAATCTCTGTGTCTGTAGATTTGAGGCAGTGTACGACTCCCAGCCTAAACAGCATTAATTAAAGTCTCCCATGAGGGCGTTAGGTTGGATGGTAAGTGTCGCCAGTAGGTCCAAATATGAATTGAATTTCTTGGGACATGGATGATGACCTATAGTTGCTTAGCATATGGCGCGGGACTTTGTCTATGGTGATCTGTATGTGGAGGAACTCCACCACTTCATCCTGTTTAACCAACCTAGAGGTATATGCTTGTTATTAATGTATACTGAGACCACCTGCAGCTTATTACAGTGAAATGTTTTGTTTTGTGCTCTTCACTTGACCTGATGGGTTGGAGTGCTGGTTCATACACCAGCCCCGTGTGTTAATTAAACCAGCTATGGGAGATATCCAGTCCTACCTCCCATAGCTTTAATAGGGTGGAAGATAGCAACTCAGCTCAATTTAACTCTTCAGGCTTCATACATTTTGTCAGAGCAAAACATTGTAGTAGGCAAGCTAAGCAGGACCAGGTCAGACTGTCACGTATGGAAACTTCACCAGATGTTTTTCCAGGAACTGATGCACCTGTGGGGAACATCCCAAATAGATTTTGTGTGCCTCCTTTGAAAACAGACAGTTAAAGAAATTCTGCTACATGTTTCCTTGCAAACAGGCCTGAAAGACAGATGCCTTCTCATTCCCATGGAAAAGAATGTTCCACACTGCCCTTTCACCCTTTTCAGGGATTGTCTAAAGATCCAGAAGGATTTCCCAAATAGTATGGTGGTAACTTCTGTTTAGCTCAGGCAACAGTGGTCTTGCTTTCTTTTGAAACTAGCTAAAGGCAATTACCACAAGCTTCTTCACAGACTGGATTTACTCACATAATACAGGGGTTGATTTATACAACCCCACGTGAAAACACTTCAATTAACTGCCCGGGTGATAGAATTTTGATACCTTTTAGGCACTTTTTTTGTGAGAATACCCAGGTACTGAAGGATCCTAAAAAGTCTGCCATCAGGAAATCACATCTGGGTAAGTGAAAAAGATTTTCTAGATGGCGCAATTCCAAGAACTAAGATCCTTTTAAAGCATGGTTGCTTTTGTTTTGTGATTATTTGTGTGAGTTAATGTCCTTTGGTCTTTCTTCCTGTTCTGTCAATATTCACTTTTTGGCCATTTCTGTTTGTCTGATATTAGGTCCTCCTCTTTCTACTAGTCCTCCAACCAAGCAGTTTTTCAAAGGAGTTTTACATATCCTTTTATGTAGGAAACGGGTGTCTCCTCCTTGGGATCTTAAATTTATGTCTGAAAAGCTCACTCATCTTCCATTGGATTCAGCTCATCAGGCTGATTTGAGTTTGTTCACATGGAAGACTATTACTTACTGCTCTGACTTCTGCAAGGAGAGTATCTGAGTTAAAAGGTCTTATGGTGAGTCAACCTTACCTTGCTTTTCACTTAGACTGGGGTTCTTTGAGAACAAATCTTTCTTTTACGCTTACAGTTGTTTCAGAGTTTATCTTGAGGCAATCTTTTTTTTTCAATAATCAGTCTTTATTATTTTCCAATTACATAACTACACACTACTATATATATACAATATTTACATGATTGCTTCCAAAAGTTATACAAACGATATATATTAAAACAGATTATTATAAGGAAATATAACATGAAAATACCATCAGTTTTTAATATTATTACAATCAATAACTAATCTAAGATTGAGTCTGTCTTATAAAGATATATCCTAAGTAGCAGTGGATAAGAACCTCTAGGCCAACACAATATTAAAGATTTGCTCCCATATTTTAATATTATTTATGTTTTTCTTGTGGTCATTAAGTAACAGTTTGTGCGCTAATATCTGTCTTATAGCTAATGTTTTAAAATTTTCCCAAGATGTCTGGGTCGGGTTCAACCAATTTGAAGCTATGTATAGTTTCATTAATAAACAAATATTCATGATTATGATCTTTTTTGATTTGTCTAAATTTTCTGGGGGAATATGTAGGATCATAAATTCCCAAGAGAGTGTTGATTGTTGGTAGCCCATTTTCTGTAATTGAAGTTTTAATGAATTCCAAAGTTTAAAAATGCATTTGCAACTCCAAAACATGTGAAGCAGGTCAGCTGTCTGGTCTATGCAGTATGGACAGTTAGGCGAGTTCTTTGAATCAAATTTATGAAGAGTAAGATGGGTATAATAGGCATTGTTGAATATCATCAATTGCGTAAATAATAATTTTTGTAGCGATACAGACTTTAATGTTAGCTTAAATGCTTCCAAGATCTTCTTATCATCAACTAATGTTAACTTTTCCCTCCAGTAATTCAATAAAAGAATATGTTTATTATACTTCATCTCTTTTATCAGTTTATATGAGGAAGTTATATATTTTTTGTCTTGTATCAATCTTGAGACAATCTTTTAATCTCCCTGTATTCTTTCCAGGACCTGAAAACAAGTGAGAATAAATACTTCATATTATGGATGTCCACAGAAAACTCAGATGCTGCTTGGACAGAAGTAAATCCTTCAGGAAAGCTGAACAGCTGTTTGTCTTGCATAGAGGTAAATAAAAAAGGACAGCCAGTATGAAAGCATACAATTTCTAGATGAATGTTTCATGTTATTTCCTTTTGTTATTCTCACTATAGCAAGCCACTTCCAGACAGGGTTAGACCCCACAAGGCTTTGGCTTTGTCTGTGGCTTTCAGGAAAGGGGTGGACTCTAGAAGTAACAGACACTCCCTCTTTATCAGGTGTCAGTGCCTATCAAACATTCAAACCTTCTGGAAACTGCAGGGAAGTATCAAATTTTGTCAGAGACCCAATGATTTTCAGGCATATTCCCTATAATCTGCCAACAAAACTTACTGAATTCCAAAATATCCTATGCAAGATAAATCATTAATTCATACCTTGCTATGGGTTACCTTCCCTGTGTCTGGAGTCCCCCAAGTTTTCTAAAAGTGCTTGCTGCAATACCAGTATATAACAATCCCTTTCTGATTGGTGATTTCAACAATTCCTCCACTAACTGGGCCACCTATACCACAAGAGATGGAAATGTACAAATACTTCCTTGTACAAACAATTAACAAGACCACTAGGTGGCAAAACTTACTTGACTTTGTTGGCCCTACTTCTATACTGTCCTCGTCTCTGGTCAAATCCAATCAAAAATCCATCAATCCTCTCCTTTTGGGCAAATAAACATAGTCATCTGTCCAAACTTTTACAAAGCACTAAAAACTGGATTCCTTTTCCAGGTCTAGAATAGGCTTTGTAGGGCCATTATTCATGAGGTCCTAGATTCTAAAACATTTTCTCTTCCATTTATGTTTCTATGCTAATCTACACTAACAGCTAGGCTACTGCAACAGTGATCTAATGTTTAATAGAGCACAGTTGTGTAAGTAAACTTAAGCAAAATGGTAGATGTTCTGATAGATCACTGTGCAGTAGCTGTACCCTCCCTCCATCCCTGTAGTTTTGTTTTTGATATATTGCCAGGATATGGATATATATGCCCTTGTGTATATAGTTTACTGGATATATATGCCCTTGTGTATATAGTTTACTGGATATATATGCCCTTGTGTATATAGTTTACTGGATATATATGCCCTTGTGTATATAGTTACCTGGATATATATGCCCTTGTGTATATAGTTACCTGGATATATATGCCCTTGTGTATATAGTTTACTGGATATATATGCCCTTGTGTATATAGTTTACTGGATATATATGCCCTTGTGTATATAGTTTACTGGATATATATGCCCTTGTGTATATAGTTACCTGGATATATATGCCCTTGTGTATATAGTTTACTGGATATATATATGCCCTTGTGTATATAGTTTACTGGATATATATGCCTTTGTGTATATAGTTTACTGGATATATATGCCCTTGTGTATATAGTTTACTTTGTTGTACCTTTTCTTTCCTATCATTTTTGCTTTCAGGGCTAACCTCCCTTCATGATGCAGGAAAGCTCTGAAGCATTTGGTGGACTAACTCCCTTTATATGTTGCTTTGCTTAAGCCACTGGCAGTTAGGGCATGTAGAAGGTGGCCTGAAGCTTTGAAAGCTAACTGGTTGGTTATAGCCTTGGAAGGATATAACCCTAAAAGCTCAGTCTACTCCAGCAATGATCATCTGAAGATCTGCTGTTATGGTAAGTTTACTTACACAACTGTACTCTCCTATGAGCTGTTTTTCATTTAATCACTGGGCAACAGAGACAAGCATGACAAGAAACATGACACCTGAACTGACACACTGATTGAAGAGAACAGTGCAGCTTGCAACTAAGCTAGCAAAAGTCTTGACTAAAGCAAATAGTTTTGCCACTGTTACTAGGCAATACAAGAAAAGATACAAGTAAGAACATTCAGCCAGAGGTGTAGATGGCTCAATCAACACCATGTGCTGATACCACAAGCAGGCTTTCCACCACTCCATCCTAGGTAGCTCTTCAATTAGAAAAAAAAACCCTTCCGTTTAATAATCCAATCGCTACAGTCTAGCGATCAGATTATTACAGTTATAGCCATGCTCTACCCAGCTAGCTCTTTCATTGAAAAGAAAAAAAAATAATGCTGGATGGACAATTGCACCTTCCCAACACCTTGCGCCCTAGGCGATTAACCCTCTCACAATGCCCTAGCTACACTCTGCATGCAGCTAGCAAAATCAAACTGCACACAGAAAAAATGCACAGGCACTATCTTAATATTGAACAGTACACCACCTTTTCCCTTGTTACATTAATATCTTCCCCTACAGGTAACTATTAAACCCATCCTTCTTAAATATCTTGGCTTACCAGTAGACCCTCTGCACATTCCCCACCCCCAAAAAAAAAATCAGTATGTGAGTTGCAGTCTCTAATTCAAAGGTTCAGTTTATAATAGACTAAAAAAAACTCTACTAGTCAAAACAAATATCTATAATATGCATTGACAGTCTCTGCATACAACATCCTAAAACTAAAACCTTCCTAACACAGCCTGTTGTCTGTTTCCTCCACAAAGACCATCTCTCTCTTAGTATATATATATATATATATATATATATATATATATATATATATATATATATATATATAAAAACAGCAACTTTTACTATGCATTCATCTGCAATTTTTCATGCTACTGTAATATACGGTCATCATCTAAAACCACTACTCAGCCTTAGCCAAAGAATTAAATCCAAGTGGCAAAAACAGCATACTTTTCATTTTAATTTTATCCTAAGCCATCTAAGTATTTAAACTTTATCTGGTTCAGCTTCACAGTTTTGGAAATCCCTCCCACAGACAGTAACAGACCAAAGTACCATGAACAGATTTAAAACAGTTTTAAATATCAGTTTGCTCTGGTAAAACGCAGGGTCCTTAACCTAAATTGAAGGGCTTCTCAAGTCAAGTCAAGTCAAAATTTATTTATATAGCACCTTACAGACAATAAATGCCACCAAAGTGCTTTACAAAACAGTAATGAAAGCAATAAATAACATATAACATAAAATATAACTAAAAATAACAATAACATAAAACAAACAACATTAAAAATCATTTTACCTCATTAAAGGCCAATTCATAAAAATAAGTTTTAAGGTTTTGCTTAAAAATTGTCACAGAAGAAGACTGCCGAATATATAATGGAAGCTCATTCCAAAGTTTTGGAGCTGCGACAGAAAAAGCTCTATCACCCCTCATCTTTGATCGTGCCCAGGGAACCACAAGTAGGGACAAATCTTCTGACCGAAGTGTCCGATTGGGAACAGAAGCATGGAGCATATCTGCCAAATATACCGGTGCTAAACCATTTAAAGCTTTAAATGCCAATAACAAAATTTTAAAACGAACCCTGAAAACAACAGGTAACCAATGCAATGCCGCCAATACAGGCATTACATGGTCAAACTTTCGTTTGCCCTCCAAGAATTTCCCAGCTGCATTTTGAACAAGCTGCAAATGGGCTAAAGCACCTTGACTCACTCTAAATAAAATAGAATTACAATAATCAAGGCGTGAAGTTATAAATGCATGTACAACAACTTCCAAATCACCTTTGGACAAAAATGGTTTTACCTTAGCCAACCGCCTTAATTGATAAAAAGAAGATGACACTACCCCGTTTATATGTCCCCTAAAGCAAAGATCTTTATCCATCTTCACTCCCAGATTTACAACAGAATCCTTCAAATAAGAAGTTAATACACCACAATCCACCATAGAAAAATCAGCACAACGACTAGGACTAAAAAGTACTGCTTCTGTATTCCCTTCATTCAAACTCAAAAAATTTTCTGCCATCCATAGTTTAACCTCACACAAACAATCCAACACTTTTGAAATTGGGCAACCATCAGCCTCATCTAAAGGTAAATACAATTGACAATCATCAGCATACAAATGAAAATCAATACCATATTTACGCATTATATCGCCCAAAGGCAAAATATAAACAGAAAACAATAAAGGTCCCAATATTGAACCCTGCGGAACACCCCAAGGAAGATGAACAAAATTGGATGTAAACCCACCCATCTGAACACACACCATTCTATCTAGCAGGTAAGATTGAAACCAGTTCAAAGCCACACCTGTAATACCCACATAATGCTCAAGATGATACAGCAATATTTCATGATCTACTGTATCAAAAGCAGCTGTTAAATCTAACAAAACAAGCAGTACAAATTTTCCACTATCAGTAATAAGAAAAACATCATTTAACACCTTTAACAAAGCTGTCTCCGTACTATGCATAGGTTTAAAACCAGATTGAAAATTTTCCAAAAAATTATTTTTATTCAGGAAATCTAACAATTGGCCATAGACGCACCTCTCCATCACTTTACTTAAAAAAGGAAGCTTAGAGATTGGCCTAAAATTAGACAATACAGACGCATCAAGCCCAGGTTTCTTTAATAGTGGATGAATGATTGCTTTTTTGAAGTCAGCAGGCACAACCCCAGAAACCAAACTGGTATTAATTATTTCCAATAAAACCGAAGCTACTATTGGAAACACATCCATCAAAACTCTTGGGGGTAAAATATCTTCAGGAGAACCACTAAGCTTAACTTCAGACATTAATTTGGTTAAATCAGCCAAAGTTATTGGCTGAAAAACACACAACTTTTCTGAAACAGACAAAAAATTATCCGGCGAAGAGCATACAGATACAGCTAATCTCAACTTCAGAACCTTATCCAAAAAAAAATTTAAAAACTCATTACACACTGTGGTTGAAGCCTGTACTGGAAAATAATCTTGTGCATTAAGAACAGAATCAATTACACCATATAAAACCCGCGGGTTTTGAGAATTGGCATTAACAAGATTAGAATAATATGTTCTCTTTGCAGATAATACAGCAGCCTGATAAACCTTCCAACTTTCCTGAAAGGCAATTAGGAGCACATGAAGCCTGCTCTTTTTCCATCTCCTTTCACATCTCCTGCATTCCCTCCTTGCAGCTCTAGTAATGTCCGTTGACCACCAGTTTATCACTGAACTTTTCCTCTTCATACGTAATGGTGCAACAATATCCAGAATATCTTTACAAGTCTTATTAAAATAATTTAACAGACTGTCAGATGAAAAATATTCTGGAAAACAAGGCAACACCTCACTAAATAAAGACGAAAACTTCACTGAAGTGTCTTGACTAAAAGAACGACAAAACCTTACTGGTGCAACAGATTTAACAGCATTTATAGGCAGTATAACATCGAATAAAATAGGCTTATGATCCGAAAACACAGCATCTTGAATAGTCAAATTTGTCACATTGAATCCAAGTGATAGTACAAGATCCAATGTATGACCACTTTCCTGAGTGGCCCCACTAACAAACTGATTTAAGCCAAAAGAATTCATCAAGTCGTTAAACTCCGAAACAAGTGGCTTTCCCGGACAGCATACATGAATATTAAAGTCTCCGAGTAACATAATCTGATCATATTTGAAAACATATTCAGCTAGAAACTCAGAAAACTCTTGAATAAAATTCTTATCATATTTCGGAGGCCTATAGATCACTGCACAAAAAAACGGACTTGAATGTCCAAGTTCAAACAAACACAACTCAAAACTGCTGAAAATAGAGGTGGGATAAAGTTGATTAATTTGTAAATTTGCTTTACAAACTACTGCCAGTCCACCACCATGCCGAGATGCTCTTGGTACATTAATGAAAACACAATCAGCTGATACCAACTCATTCACTGCACTCCATTCACCAGATGTCAACCAGGACTCAGTTAAACAAAACACATCCAAAGTATGTGTCTTAAGAAATTCTTTCAAAATAAAAGTTTTGTTAACCACTGATCTGGCATTCACCAGACCCCATTTTAAATTCAAAACCTCAGGCTCCACAATGTCCAAAGTTTTAGGCACTGCTCACAAATTCTCTAAGACAACCCCTCCGACAATACTGCTGATAATGTAAGTGGAAAACACGATCCCCCATAGAGGAATCAACAACGGGAATACTCCATAAGCCCACACAATCCAACATCTCCCAATCCATCAAGGGCCGAGTAAACATCCGTTTTTCCATCTTCAAACGACCAGAGAAAGGAGTCACCAAAGCCTTTAGCTTAAACAGCCAGCCTCCTCGACAGCCTCGCCTTCTACGCTTCCTCAACTTTCTCCTAGAAGAAGAGAAGAACCATGGCACTGTTCCGCTATACTCCAGAAAACAATCCAGGTAAGTAGGGGGTATACTGCAGCATCCATTTACCGAGAACGGCAAATCCAAAAGTCTAACTGAAGAACCAATGTCCAAAAGCGCTTGACGATCGTACACTAGCGCTAAACCAGCATTTTGCACATCGCACACAACAAGCGGACAAAAACAAAAAACAACAAACGGAGCTAGCAAACGGCAAGCCAACCACACTGGCGCCATATTGCTTCAAGTTAGCCAAGAAAACGTTCATTCTATCATATGTCTTTCAGATTCATACATAAACTATCATGTAATACCACTATACCTACATTTCATGATTTATTTAATTATGTAGTTTTTTATTTTAATGACCTTTACGCTATCGTAATCTATTGTTTTATTTACATAGTTACTGTTCTCTTTATCCGTCAAATGCCTAGTAATACGCATTCGCATTTGGTATTAAATATGGATGTCTAAACCATTTAACATTAAACCCCAAAAAGACCAAACTACTACTATTCGCCCCTAAAAAAATCCAACACCATAAGCAAAGACACTTTTTCTATTCACTCCTATGACAACACTTCTATTGAGGTTGTCACTCATACCAAACTCCTAGGTGTCACTGTTGATGAACATCTAATCTTTGACATGCACATTCACAACAACATTAAAAAAGCACACCAGAAACTGGGCATTCTATATTGCCACAAAACTTACCTCAACTACTCTGACAAACTAACCGTCGTCACCTCCTTACTTCTCCCCACTCTACTATATGGCGCTCCTCTCTTTACAAACTTTCAGACCAATGTAAAATCCAAACTTCAAGCTTGCTATAATAAAATTGCATGGTTTGTCACAAATGGATACCACCTATCTCACCACTGCACATCTCTTCGGCAACTGAACTGGCTAGAACTACCTCATCACCTTACATATATACAACTAACTACTGCCCATAAAATAATACACTACCCATCCAGCTACCCAGCCCTTTCCAGTCTATTTAATTTATATCACCCCAACAGACTCCTCCACTCTGAAAATCAAATGCTTCTACAGGTAGAGAAACCCAACCTTACCGCTGGACATTGGCTCAACTCCTTTTCCACTGCTAAGCTATGGAACGCTTTCCCTCCCCCACTTAGATCTACTAGCAATACCCATATCTTCAAAAAAACTTTGAGACACTACCTCTCCTCCCACTGGTTATGTCCTTGTGCTAATGCCTCTCAATCCATTACCTGATCTTTCATCTCACCCTTTTCTTCACACACCCCTGCTTTCTTCCTCCCTTTTCACGTCCTATACCATCTCCTAACTCTCCTCAGTAGTTAACCCTCCTTCATCTCTCATAAATACTTTGTCAATTCATATTTTAGCACAGCTTCTGTGCCTCTTCCTGTATCACCAATCTCTCTGCACTGCTCATAGCTAGATTTACTCAGATACTATCCCTCTTCTTTGCTTACCTAAATTCCTAGGCAGTTTATTCTGTTATTATTGTTAAATGTGTTTTTAGTCTAACAAACTGTATATGTCACATTGTTACCTGAACCTTACCTGACCTTTGTCAGTTCAATCTGACATAACGGTTATTTTGTATTTAGTATTTTCATCTCATTGTATGTATTGTAGTGTTAGCTGTGGTTTATAAAACTGTATGTATGTATCTCTGTTGAACTTTTGTATTGCTGCTTGTGCTTTATCAACTGTATATGTATGTACCATTGTGGAGGTTTTCTCCCCAGGCCTCCACTGAAAATGGGCACTGTTAATGCCCTGTGGACTTTCCTGGTAAACAAATGCAATAAATAAATAAATAATAGACACCCATAAGGCCTCCTATAGTTATATAAAGAATCTCCACAGCAATACCCAGATTTGCTCTGAACTACTGCACAATGATACCTCCTATACTGAGCCAACAGAATTGCCAATATATTGGCTGACAGATTCAGTGCCAACTTTACCCCCCCCCAAAGGGCCAATCATAATACCAGTAGATTGCCAGGAACCCAGTATTACTGCTGCACAGGTTAAGCCAGCACTATCCAAGGCCAAGAATACAGCTTCTATGGGACCTGACAATATCCCTGGCTGTGTTCTACATGAACTACAGAGTGAACTGGCACCTCACCTGTGCGCCAAAACAAAAGCAAGTTCCACAGTGTTGTATAAATTCTTTAATAAAACAAAGCTTTCAGATAAAAACGTCCTTCTTCAGTGTTAATAAAATTCATATCAAGACATCACATCCTTTATAGTTAAAAATCCAAGAAACACATGACACAGCCTACCTATCATAATCTAACACACAATTAAGAAATTAAAAAGAACAATTAATAGAATGTCTCACTGACAATTCTTAAAGGAATATATTGCATTTCACTAAACAGAACTTTAGAGTAATCAATTTCTTGATTACCTCACCCGTGTGCCCTGTTCAATCACAACCTCACCTCAGGCTTTGTCCCGACCGAATGGTGCACTGCTACAGTCATCCCTCTCCACAAGGGAGGAATGACTACAAACTCCAGGAACTATTGCCCCATTAGCCTGATGAGTCTGATATGCAAAGCTATGGAATGCATCATCATGGACCTAATAAACAAGGATATAGGGAATCTCCAAACTCTGGACCCTACACAGTTTGGTTTTATGAAGCGTAGATCATGCCTGCTCAAATTGGTCGACTTCTTTGAGTCAGTCACCAGAACTGTGGATGAAGGCAAGGTGGTTCATACAGCCTACCTTGATCTGGCCAAGGCCTTTGATAGCATTCCCCACTCAGAAATCATAGAAAAACTCACTAAGCTAGGCATTGACCCCTATATCACTAGGTGGGTTGCAAACTGGCTCACAGATAGAACCCACAGTGTGACTGTAGCTGAATCCAAGTCACGAATAGAGTCCCACAGGTTCGATCCTGGGTCCTCTCTTGTTTGGTATCTACTTCTCTGAAGTCCAGGCCAACACGAAGGGACCCTGGCTAACAATGTTCGCAGATGATTAAAAGTTGGGAGCTATTATTAACTCCCTAAGTGATGTTGACATCCTACAGAAAGGCCTCAATGAGACCAACGACTGGTGCTAGAACCATGGCCTTACGCTCAATGCCAAAAAAATGTGTCGTCATCCCCCTTGGGAAAAACCCAGTTCCCTTGAATTACCACATCGATGGAAGTCCACTGAACTGATAAAGGTGGGGAGAATGCTCTCTACCGAAAGCGCTCATTTTTAAATAAAATCATCGAAAACTTGGTTTGTTGCTGGTGCAGATATTGTGCTCTGGAGTTTTGGTTTGGCTAGCACTGTGCCACTTGGTGTTTTTTCAACAGTTTGCCTCTAGTGTTTGACTTTGTGGAACCCCCCACACCTCGCCTACTTATATATTCTAACTCCAAGATCGCACAAACAGTAACACAAACGAAACTCACACACACACACACACACATCTTACAGTCCCTCAAACACACACATAACAGTCACAACACACACTTACACACACTAAACCCCTAACCAACATACACACAAACTTACCATAAGTAAACCCAAACATCCGCATACCATACCACCAGAAACAGAAATTCAAAATATCCGTGCTTTGGGATTTTGAATTTTGCACTTCTGCCGGTTTCAGAGAGACAATTTTTTTGAAGGAAACTTTACTTCTGTGTTTCATTTCAAAATCATTTGCTCTAGAAAGGATATGTGTCTGTCAGTTTTCTGCTATAAATATATTAAAGGTCTGAAAATCTGAATCTGTTTTATAATTTGCAAGTCATGTAACCAGGCAATGCATCAGGGTAATTGGGAAATTGTGCTAGTCTTCTCAACAATCTCATGAACGTCATGTCTAACAACTCTCTTTAAATCTATAAACAAATGCCAATGGCCATAATCTGTTCTTTTATAGCTTAATATAATTGTGCACAAAATAAAGTTAGAAAATTGTTGATTTTTACCTGTTTCCACATATGTATTTTCTCAGAATCATAACGAATCCTAGAATCATAATGACTGTCATCAAAAGGGTACAAATAATGATCATTGCAGTAGTTGCAGAGTCCTGCGAAAATAAAGCTGTAGTTAGGGAAGAAGAGGTATGGGAAACAAGGTTTTCAAAATGAAAGCAACGCATTGTTTTGGACATGTTAATATACCTGTGGTTTCTAAAAAGGCATGGTGATTCTTCTTACTTATAACATTAGAAGTAACTACTGCTAACATTAACTTTTAGCATTCTCCCAGGTTTCTGTTGTAAATTATTTTAAGATGTCTTGCAGTAATATCACATTATAAAATTGGGTGCAGCTTGAGGTAAGGAAGCGGCAGGGAGCAGACATGATTTAGACATTTCAAAGTAACAGGAGCTGTATGACAAAAGACATGCAACGAGCAGGCATGACTATCAAAGAGGGTAGGAGAGTGGCATGGAATCAAGAGAGGTGGTAATAGTCGATGCGACACCCCAAAGCCATGTGGAAAAAGGGGGCTGATGCTGATGATTCATCTAGATGAGCAAAGAATTCCCTTTGAGCAGCATCTAAAATTCTTAATTGCACTTTTAATATAATTTGCTCCCAAGCAATAGTCATCCTGCTGTAGAAGCCATATACAATATGTCAAAGAGCAACATTTTAATAACCCAATTATTCCAGTTCTGTGTATTTGACAGAATGTAGACATGTCTACTATCAATAACTCTTTCATCCAAGTAAATGCATTTATCTCAGTCATTACTCATCTGACCCTACTCAACAAATACAAGACTGGCAATGAATGCATCTTTAGACAACTTTTCCTTATTTTTAATGATCTCATAGAGCTCTTTCAATCCCCTAATCTGTGCAGGAATAATATTCCTCTAAATAACTTGATAGTCATCCAGAAACATACCATGCAGTATTTAAGTCTAGTGGCCTTAATATAATATTCAAAATCCAGTGTTTCAACTCCTCCCAGCGAAATTGGGGTATTGATAATCTCCAACTAAGTTTTAGTTTCTGACCTGCAGAGAGAAAGTTGATGATATGCTTCTTCACTTTGAGGAAGAGACTTGATGGGGGTAAGATAAATTTGAGGAAGAGATTTGATGGGGGTAAGATAAATTTGAGGAAGAGATTTGATGGAGGTAAGATCAGCAGTCCCAGCACTGCATACAACATTAAAGCAGCATAAACTACTGCAATCCTGTTTTCTTTCTGGAAGTTTTAGGCACATACCTTTCCATTTCTGCATAAATTCTGCAGACCTAGGCAATATATCTATTTATATCAAATATGATGAAGTAGATCAAATGTTGACTAACTTTATTTCTAAACACACAGTTTCATTAGATTCAGTCAGAAAAGTGTAATCCTGTACCAATCCAGGATGGGGGGTCATAGCCAGTTCTGATAGCTTTTGTCTTTTGAGCTTTTACTTTGTGACCTGATAACTCTCCAGCCTTCTGAAGTTCATCAAAAACAATTTGTATAGTAGCAATGTTTGAACCAGACAGTTAGACTGTCAGTTCATCAGCATATAGATTTTAGAGGTAATGTCCCATATACAATGGCTCCTTACTAGAGCTGATACCAACCTAGAAGCCAGCAGTTGGAACTCCCCTGCCTAGGACTCTCAAAATTTGGTTATGAAAGATAGCCATGTCTCCACTTTTATTCTGAAAAAAGAATGCTTACAAAAAGATTGTACTGGTTATGATGGTATGGGGGAAACCATACGCATTAGAAGCCTAAACATATAAGTCTAGTTTACCCTGTGAGATGAATTTTCCTGCATCTAAGCTTGCAGGCTGAAAGCAACTGGGCTGAGTTAAAGGCATTTGTAACCAACAGGGAATTTTTAATAACATTATAAAAAGTAGTATGTCCAAGGACAAAACCAATATGGTCAATACAGATAATCAAGACAAGGATTCTGGTCAACCTCTTAGCAAACATAGCTGCAAAAAGGTCGCAATCATGATTCAAAATTGATACAGGAATTTAATAGCCTACCTAAAAGACAGTAGTTATTTGTTTCAGTATTAGAAACATTACAGCTGGTGTTCAGAAGGGTGGGGGGATATATGTAATAAGAATATGATTAGCCACGGAAGTAAAGTTATTAAGAAAGTTTCCTTACCAAATGTATACACATCTAAAGGAGTCCCATCCAGGCCTAGAATCTTATCTAAACTTTATTTTATCAATGCTATTTCAACCTCTTCTACTATTATTTCCTCCACTATAGAAACAGCCTGAACAGCCTGACCCAAATCTATTGGTTCTAAATAATGTAAACTGTCTGCCGCATCTGATCTACAGAAAGAGTGTCCCCACACAGTTTTGCCAAATAATCTGCAAAACTGTCATAAATTTCCCTATAAGTACTAATATCCCTCCCCAAAAAAGTAGATCAATGGTCCTACAAATCTGTGTTCTTGCCACTTGTTACCCATGTTGCATTGCAAAATATTTTTGATTGGAATGGGAAGCCTAAAAGACTTTCAATTGAAGGAAGTCATTAGATGATGTTCTGTCGATACTCCTGTGCCTGGTAATCTGCCCTTGTGATTGAACTAGTGATTGTATCTTGTATTAGCAGCATATTGTTCTGATACTCTTTCAACTTTCCTGAACATTACTCAGACTTTTAGAAGGATACTCTGTCATACTCTCTGAAGCAATCTTAATTATACAAAATCCAATAACTCATCAGTAAGTAATCAAAGGTTACATTCATTAAATACCAAATCTAACCCCTAGCAAATTGATCTTCCTTACAAATTCATATATTTAACCTTCAATATCCTTCAAAATGTACATATCTCATTAAAAAAACTTAAAATCATTGAACTGTGATCCAAAAAAAGTTATGAGATGATTGTCCGAAGGTATTCCTTATAGACTGGTATCTTGTCATTTTTGGGAAAGGAATGGGATCGATTTGAATAACAGGCATAGCAGACAGAGATGTAAAAGTCCTTTGGACATCCTCATTCCAATTAACACATTATATGATTTATGTGCTGTTCAAGCTATATGAAATTGTGATTTGTCATAATACCAACTGCCATTTCAGTTCGTTGGTTTACTGATTTGTGGATTCTCTTCATTGATGCTGCTTATCAACTTCTGCAGTCGCTGAATAAACTACACGTTTATTTACTTTAAGAAGTGGAGTTCCTGGCATTTAGTGGTTTTTCGTAAAATCTGCCATGTCACAATCTTTAAATGTTTTGGTTTCCACATGAGGCAAATCAAAACACAGAGATTCATATAACTTACATAACAAATAATAAATCAAAAAGCATTTGACTATTTATGGCTTCCAATATTAAACATCTGTTCCCTTTAAATCTAATAGACAGGACCAAACCTACAGCCAACAGACAATCCCACTCCAGAGATAACCATGATGTAGCTCTTTCACTGATTACAGTTGTCCTGGCCAAAATCAGAGCAACAAGTACATAGACCATTAAGTCATTCGTACTGAAAGTGCCTTTTTTGCAGACTTCCATTTCACACACACTGCTATTTATAATTTTGTGCCATTTTTGGAGCCACCTTCCCTAACTGACTTACAAATTAATAATAAAAACATATTAGAGTGTTAGGGGTTGGCATAATGGTCAATGTGCTTACCTTATTGACACAAAGTACAGGGTTTGATTCTTACCTTTAAAATGGGAAATTTCGGTAGGTTTAAAATCACCCACAAAAACAGATAGCCTAGTATGAAACTATAAGGAAGGGCAAGGTGGAAATAACAGAACAAAGCTACAATTGTTAATCTAGGATGCCTGAGACTGGAGACGTTAATCGCTGTTTTCATATCTATATTTATCACAGAAGGGCAGATATATGTTTTTGAGAGGAACATTGTGAAATGACAAGGTTACATTGCCAGGGCCCTTGTATAATATGCTATGCTGGAGATATCGCTGTTTGCTAGTAATTAGGAATATATGCAATATTTCCATATGTAAATTAACATTTCCAAACCTGTGTGACTTGCAAGTGATTGTATGGCATCAGATGAAACAGATTACATTAAAAGAAAATTATCATTGATATTTGTACTGTAAACTGTGCATCTTGAGAGATATTCAGTGTTATTTGTATTGTTAATTATACAAATAGGAATATTTTTCATATTTCTATATTAATAAACAAGCACTTAGAATAATTTTTCTTTTTTTTTAATCTTTATTAACATCACACATAGCATAGCATGGTGACATAAGTATACATTCAAAGAGAAAGCAAACTGTTACAAAAAAATTTAGATCAGAAAGGAATTTCTTGATGTCATATGAAAAATCAGGTTTGGATGAACAAATTTCATCTGTCACTATATTTTTAGGTTGTGCAATTTCTAATGTATGTAAATCATTTGTCAAACTTTAGAGAAAAGTATAACTTTTTTGCGAGCATTGTAACACACTACACTACTGATAACGTTATTTGTACCACTGAAAATGCTGCCCTCTCTCTCTCATCAATCCTTCTTTTTAACAAGTGGAATGGCTCAGGGTTATTTTGTTAGCTCATAAGATTCATTGTATCCCAATGTTTTTCCAGACCTGCCGGAAGATTACTTCCCAGATTTCTTTCTCTTTTCTTGATAAGCTTATAGATATAGTATACTCCAATGTATGGAAACAGCTAGATGTGGCTAATCCCAGAAAGCCAGATACGATGATGCTGACCCCAAAAGATAGGCAGCATTGGAGCAAAGGACCACTTAAAAATTTCAATACAGTTGTCAGCTGTCATCTAGTGTGAAGTCCCAGGGAATTCTCAGGATGCCCATTCAACAACCAGGGAATAACGAATGATAGACTAGGAATGGATGTATATGCATCAAGTACCTTTTCAATTTACTTATTTTATTTTACATTTATTGACCAGGGAAGTCCAGTCAAGGCTCTTAACTACTTACTGTATATGATTTTGTTTCAGAGTGATTTGATGGAAAAAAAAGACAGATACTTCAAAGCAGGTTGCCCGTGGTCAAGCTGAAATCACAGTTGGAAACCCAAGTAGCAATCAATCATCTATCTCTTTGCTGGCCATGCAATTGGTTCTTAACACAATGGATGAAGGAGCTAGAGTGTCAGACTCAGGTATTGCAATGCAGCAGTAGGCCTGGCTTCTCCTTTCTGATATTGTGGACCACTTGAAGGCAAAAGATCAAAGCAAGTTGTTGCAATGTGATCAAGAGGAAAAAATGCTGTTGGGCTTAAGTTTTCGGACTCACAATGGTTCTTTCAAACAAACCAAATAAAGGGCCAGAAATGTACGATTTTAAAAGTCCCAGCAGCAGCAGATGCAACAGTATGACAGAGGATTCATAGTAGGGGAAAATTGTTTTCTACTTGCCACCCTGGAGAGGATTCAGGGCGTCCTTTTCAAGATCCTGTCAGTATAAGCCCTAAAAGATTGTCCAACTGTTCCATTCTGGAAGCAGTTGGGGGTTTCCTTATCTGTATCCACCTATATGGTTGGCCATCATGCATGGCAAGGGTATAAGGAAAATCATATAAAGAGATTGCACAATAGCCTTTCTAACAATGTCTAAACATCTACCCTCAACTCCACAAATTCTTGGGTCTATATTATGTGATCGAATGCTTAGGTGAGTGAACACCTAAACATTGATTACATAATATCAAACCCCACAACAGCGAATGCTGCTGGGAAATGGAACTGTCGGCCACTAAAAAAAAAGTTTACAGCCAAACTAAGTGGGGGGCTTCACCCCCCCCCACACCCCCTGACATGGGGAGCTGTGCCCCCCACACCCCCCTAACTAAATATACCAACTCTGAGATCACTCTACAGTGAAGAAAATGGCAAAACACAGCGAACGGCCAAGGGAACTCTTTCCCTGCATTAATTTGGCCATTCGCTGTGTTTTGCCTTCAATGTTATATGGTCGATGTTTAGGTGTTTGCTCATCTAAGCATTCAACCACATAATATAGAACCCAAATTACTACCATCAGAAGAGGATGGAACAACAGGAAGAATTAAATCTCCTACAAAAAATAGCCTTCCAAGAGGTCCTACCAGACTAAAGAGAGCCTGGATTTCACTTTTGGTTCATTTTGGTGCCACAAAACACTCAAGACTTCAGTACAATCTCAGACTGAAGTTGACTGAATCAATCTGTAGAGAAGCAGTCATTCCAAATGGTCACAGTACAGTTCATCCTACCTTGTCTTCAGGTAGGAGACTGGTTATGCTATTCAGATATGCAAGACGCTTACATTTAGTGTAGTGATGCCATCAAGGAGATTCATGCACTTTCAAATAGGACCTAGTCAGTGTCTGTATCAGTTTCAAGACCTAACATTTGCACTTACCACTGCCCCTCTGTGTTCACCAAATGCATGACTCTAGTCACAGCATACATGTGACTGCTAGGAATGAGGATCCTTCCCTATTTAGACAATATATATGCTTTCTAACAATCCTTACCTGATGGAGCCCTTTTCTCAGGAGCAGGGTTTTATGGGATGTCCTGGAGCTCAAACTTGCACGGAATAATTGTTGCCAAGGAAAGTGCACTAATGTGTAAAGTCTACCAGCTTCAGATTTTCAGACAGAGACCAGATAAATTTAACATTTTGGCAAATGCCCAACCTACATTTATGGGTATCTGGGACCATATATAACCTATAAGACTTCCTGAGAACAAAGGGTTGGAAATTTGGTGATAAAAAAGTAGCAGAAAAAGCATCTCCCAAATATCCCAAGACTGGAGGGACAACTAAAGGTTTAGGGGAATCCATGCTGTGGAGTTTATATATTTGAGAATCAGACACTTCTTTGCCTTCCCATTTGAAAATGTTCTTTATTTTTAAAATTGCATCACTGAAGGAAATTTCCTCATCTAGGGAGCCTCAATAAAGGGTATCCTCAGACTCTGAGTGACTAGCTGTGGGAGAACTCATATGCGAGGCATAATCAAATCCTTGGCAACCAGACTAAAGACATTTTATCTTCATCTTCTTCTTCAGAAGTGACTGGATTGGTTTAAATAATCATTGGGCATAGTTAAACCAACCCCCCGAGTGCCCTTTTGAGAATAACCAGCAGTAAGGGTAGACAAATGTTTGAATTTTTGAGTATGTTGTTTGGGAGTGTCTAGATGTATGGTCTTCAGGGCCAAAGCCATAGGTCAGTCGCCCATTAATGACCAGCCAACGTTTTCCCACACAGATACCTGATATACACCTCTATTACCTTCAGACAGGATAATAAGTAGTTCTCCCCTTCCAGCAGACTCCTCCAGACAGTATGCTCAGACATTTGGAGCCCAGGGCCTTAGTGCCCTCCAAAGAAGAGAAGCTATAAGGCTCTGGAGAAGCAGACTGATGGCCCAGAAGCTGCATAAGAGCCTCAGTGGAGTTGTCAGTCCCAAATTGCACAAGAGAGCTGGACGTACAGTTGCTCTGTGGCAAACAGAGATAAAGCTCTGTCTTATGTTGCAGGCAAGCTGAGTGCATATAGTGGCTTGGGTACCTGTAGGAGTAGGCACAGAGGGATGGGAGTGAGTATCAGCTGCTGCCTGGTGATCTATCCTGCAAGGGAGGTGGTTCTGCCTCACCACATGGGTGACATCTAGTGGGAGGGCTAGATGTTTACCCTGTGAAGCCTGGGTCTGTCAAGCCTGTGCTACAGTGTGAAATTACACTGTGGGCTGATGACAACCCTCAAAGGACAGCAACAGTGGAGCTCAGAAGACCCATTGCAGGGGAGGGGTACTCTGCCTGGGGAAAGGGTAAGCCACCCCACAGGAGCAACAAGACTGTCCCAACCCCTAAAACATGACACTCACCATAAGCAGCTAAGCTTATTGAGGATCTCTCAGCAGGAAAAAATGGGCTGTGGGTTTCCTACTCATTGAGGAAATCCCCAGCCCAGTGACTGCAGAATGAATAGGCTGATTGGGTGTAGGGGCAACAGCCATCAGGCTCAGACCTCGAGTATGAAAAATAAGAGAGAGGTGAACATACAAGGTCTGTCACTCACATTTCTTATATATTTTTTTTCTTTTTAAGGGCCAGAATGTGGAAATCTGCCACTAGGGAATTGGGTGACAGGGCAGCTCATGCAACGTTCCTCAGATATCTGTTTTGAAGAAATGAATAGAGGGACTTTAGCTTACTCCTGTTTTTGGAGAAAAAGAAAGGCAAATAGGACATGACCAGACATTGTGTTCTTCACCTAGATGAAAGACATATAACTACAGTTAAAGAATGTATAACGGACTGGCAGCCACAGAGTATATAGTTCTGTAAGTAAGCTTACCAAGACATTTGATTACTGCAGCAATAACCTATGCTATACTGGTTACATCCAACATGGGATACAACAGCCAGCCAGCTTCCAAAGCTTAAGGCCACCTCATACCATTGGAAACTTGAGCAGGGCAGGGAGAAAACAATGGTTTTAGTATCAAGCTATTCAGTGCTTCCATGCAAACCAAAGAAAGGAGGTTAGAGCCCTGAAACAATCCAGTGCTAGGTGTATAAAACCATTGTCCTCACCCTGGCAAAGAACATCAAAAAATAAAGGGAATGGTGAGTGGGAGTGGCTACTCTAGCAATGATATATTCAAACATTTACATTTATGGTAAGTTTGCTTATACCAACAGCAATGTGTTCATCATTAGGTCAATATTACAGCAGCCTAAGCTATGTGGGTAGATTACCAAAGCTTATGAAGTTTGGGGGGAGGGGAAGGATGAGGATCCCGGAATCCCTGAAGAATGGTCCTACCAAACCTGCTCTAAACCTGGAAAGATTTAGTTTGTAGTTATAGTATGTACATATGAACAAGTTGCTGTCTCTAGAATACTTCTAGAGTCCTATGAACAGATGAACACATTGCTGTCTCTAGAATACTTCTAGAGTCCTAAGTATGTACAGACAAACAAGTTGCTGTCTCTAGAATACTCCTAGAGAAGTATGTACAGAGGAACAAGTTGCTGTCTCTAGAATATGTCTAGAGTCCTAAGTATGTACAGAGGAACAAGTTGCTGTCTCTAGAATACTTCTACAGTCCTAAGTATGTACAGACAAACAAGTTGCTGTTTCTAGAATACTTCTAGAGTCCTAAGTATGTACAGAGGAACAAGTTGCTGTCTGTAGAATACTTCTAGAGTTCTATGTATGTACAGATGAACACGTTGCTATTTCTAGAATACTTTTAGAGTCCTAAACATGTATAGATGAACAAGTTGCTGTCTCTAGAATACTTTCAGAGTCCTAAGTATGTACAGAGGAACAAGTTGCTGTCTCTAGAATACTTCTATTGTCCTAAGTATGTACAGAGGAACAAGTTTCTGTCCCTAGAATACTTCGAGTCCTAAGTATGTACAGACGAACAAGTTGCTGTCTCTAGAATACTTCTAGAGTCCTAAGCATGTACAGATGAACAAGTTGCTGTTTCTAGAATACTTCTAGAGTCCAAAGTATGTACAGCAAAGTTCCTGTCTCTAGAATACTTCTAGAGTTCTAAGTATGTACACACGAACAAGTTGCTGTCTCTAGAATACTTCTAGTGTCCTAAGTATGTACAAATGAACAAGTTGCTGTCTCTAGAATACTTCTAGAGTCCTAAGTATGTACAGAGGAACAAGTTGTTGTCTCTAGAATACTTCTATTTCAAAAAGCTACTGAAAAAGCCAAAGCCCTCGTAGAAATTGCCTTTACCCTGCCTGGAATTGACATGCTATGGTGGGAATAACAAAGGAAATAGCACAGAGCAACCATGTGGAAATTGCAAGTTTTGACACTGGTTGTCCTTTCTTTTTACCCTCATAAGAAATGAATAACTGATTGGTATTTCTTTTTTTTTTCTCAAAAATTTTGTATTTGTCTGATCAGTATTTCTAAAGGTTTTGGTTCTACCAAGACAACATCTGAGTTATGTGTCGACATGTAGAGTATGCAGAATCCTTTATCTGTCATTCTTAGATTCTGGAAAGAAGACAGAGAGATGGATAGCTTGGTTCATAGTAAACGTGGATACTGCTTTAGACAATAATGACAAATTTGTTCTTAAAGAAACCCTGTCTTTCTGGAAAATGGGATAGGATTGGCCCACCATAAGAGCTTGCAACTCAGACACTCTTCTTGAAGAAGTGAGAGCAATCACAAACACTATTTTCCATCCTAATATCCTCAAATCAGATGGTTCAAATGGAGCAAGTGTTAATTTTTCAAAATCACAATTAAGTTCCCAAGGAGGACCCATCTGCTTTCTAGGTTGACAGATATATATAAATCCTTTCAAAAACAGCTTGACATAAGAGCGTACTGAAAAAGGGGGATCCATGGACAGAGATTCTGAAATGGCCAAAAGTTGAACCTTGACAGAAGAATAAGAAAGACCAGAGGATAATAACTCACACAAACATTGTAGCATCAGAGAAATGTTAGAATTAAAATGGTTTTGTTTTTAATGTGGCACTAAGTAAAAAATATTTTTTTACATTTGCTAATATATATTGATTTCATAGTAGCAGGTTTCTTTGCCTCTTTTGATATCTTCTGCACATCCTCAGAAAACCGTTGCACAAAAGGTATTAAAATTCTATCATTCAGGCACTCATTTGAAGTTCATTCAAGTTGGGGTGTATCAAACAAGCCTTGTCTCGTGTGACTAGGTTCACTCTGTGAGGAAGATTCTGGTAACTGGCTTTGCCATCTCCAAAGAAGGGAGAACCACTGTTGTCTGAGCTCCAATGAGAATGATCCAGAATGTCAGTGGAAAGGGTGGAAAGGCAAGGAAATGAGAATGCATCTGTCTTCTTGGTCTATGTGCAAGGCATCGTGGAACAGAATTTTTGCCAGTTGCTTGTTGTGAACAGAGATAAACAGATTTATTTGAGGTGTTTTTCACAGCTGGATCAAATTCTGGAAAATTCCCAATTCAATTTTTTTTCATGGTCTGTCCTGATCCTGCTCAGCATGTCCACCACAAAGTTTCACTCTGATGGAATGTAAGAATCATGTAGAGTAATTTGTGCTGAATTACTGTATCCCAGGCTAATGTGCCTAATCTGCATACAGGGTACAATCTGGAACCCCTCTGTTTATTTATTTACCACTTCACAGTGGTATTGTCTATAATGACTTTTAGATGTCTAGTGGTAATTGAGAGAGTGCATTTATTACTGCCAACATCTCTTTAATGCTTATGTATTTTGCCCATCTATTTTTTGTTCCAAAGACCCTCCACTTATACTTCCAGTGTCATATCTCCCTCTCCAGCTAGGTCTGAGACATTTACTACAGACTGTAGTGGAGTTGGAAGGGAGAATGGGAAATCTGGATTAAGATTCTCTTCTCCATCAAAGCAATTCCCATTTTATAAATCCTAAAACTGGTATCTGAGAAGTCAGGGGGTATTGATGTTGAGACCATACAGATTTTAGGTACCACTGAATCTTTCTCATGTGGCATTGGCTAAAGGAATTGGGAGTATCATAGATATCATGAATCCTACAAACCTGAGAAATTCCCTTGCTGAAGAGCCCTTTACTATGTGGGAAAATGCAGGAATAGATCTAGATATAGTTCCATTTTTTTCTTGTGGGAGAAAACCACTTTAAATGGATGTATCCAGGAGACACCTGAGGGATGCTCTTCTGTGGGATGGAATTGAATGTTCTCCTGAAAACTCCATCTGCTGAAGCGATCCTTTACCCAAGTGAGAGATTGGTGATACTTTGAAAAATATTCTATAATGATAAGCAAGTTATCTAAAAAAGGAAACAAAGTGAATACTGTGCTGTCTTCAATAGGCTACCACTGAAGCTAGACACTTTGTGATCATCCTTGGAGCAGTTAAATAACCCAAAGGGTAATGCTGAGAAGTGAAAGTGTAATCCACACACATAAAATCTTAAGAAATGTTTGAAGTATGTGATAATAAGCATCCTTTAAATCTAGTTACCAAAAAAACTGAAATGAGAGTAAGAGGTAACATGTTGTGAAGGGACAGCATTTTGAACTTTGTAACATTCACAAACTGGTTGAGAAAGGAAAGATCTAGGACTGGTTTCCTTGAAGCTTAATTTCATCCAAAAAGGTATATTAACAACACGGTAGACTTTCTTAAATTTACATATGAATTCAGTTCTGACACAATAACATATCTAGATGTTAGACTGACTGTGGATAGAATTAACAAATGTTTGAGATCTAATATTCATAGAAAAAACATGTTTTCTAACTCCTATCTCCAATATGATAGTTGGCATCCTCAACATCAAAAAAGAGCAATTGTGAAAGGGCAAATGGTGAGGGTGGCTCGTATGGTTAGTGACCATCAGGAATTTTTGGATGAAATTAATTACATGGTCAGCATCTTTAGAAGTAGAGGCTACCCAGAGGACTTGTGCATGAACATCATGCACGAAATTAAACATAAAAGGGAGATTGGGGTTTATAAATCTATACTAATGAAGGATAAAGATAAGAATTTCATGGATGAGAATATTGATATTCAAACTTGTGAACCTGGTAGCAGTATACATCACCACTTTCAATGATGATATGGATTGGCTTGTATGGATGGTCAAGAAAAATTGGGGCATCCTAAAATTGAATAGAGATGTAGGACTGAAAGTGGGGGGTGTCCCACAATTTGTGTTTAGAAAAGATCAATCTTTGAAAAAAATATTGGAAAAAGGACCTCCTTCTAAGTCAATTGTAAGTGTTAAAACGTTAGGGAATTTTAAATGTGGGAGGTGTTCTATTTGTCAATATATATTACATACAGACACTTACATTAAGATTAATAATTATTGTTTACCCATCACAGGACACTTTGATTGCTATGCTCAAAATGTAGTATATGTGGCTAAGTGTCAGAAGTGCCCAGTATTTTATGTGGGAAAAACATCTAGGTATTTTAGAGAAAGAATCAGAGAGCATATACTTGACATTAGGTATTTCAAGTCTACTAATGCCTTACCTAGGCATATTATTGTCAACAATGAACACAGTTTTAAATTTTGTGTGATTCAACAGATTAAGAATGATGTTCAAGGTAGGACACTAGATGTCCACTTGGACATATGTGAATTAAAATGGCAATTAAGACTGGATGCCCAAAATTATCCTGGTATAAATGACTACGTAAGCATTGCTCCTTTATTAAAGTTGAAACATATTTTAGGAAGAAATTAATGAATTTTAAATGGGTTTTTAAAGTGATGATTAACATGTATTTTTATGGTTTGTGTATTATATTTTTATTTTTTGTTCCTATATTTTTAACATAAATTATTCATTTTGAATTTATAGTAATATATTTTTTAATGGTCTATCCATTAATTGATCAAATGAAGTATCAAGTGAATGAGAATGATATTTAAACTCCAGCTGTTACTTGTACTCTTGTTCTGATGAAGTCTTACGGATGAAACCTAGGTTAACTCGTGTTCTGTTTGTGTTTGTGACATTCAGTTTGAATAAACTGCTGTTAGGCTACAATTTTCTTCCATTCCTTCTTGTTGGTTTTTGTGGTCTGGTTCTTGGTTTTTAACATTTCTCTTTTGTTAAGAACAGCCTGGGCAATGTCTTTCCCCCTCCTAGAGTCACATACTGGTTTGCTGAAATCTTCTTGAGAATACCCAAAACTCATTCCATATGGTTTTGCAAAAATTCTCCTACCCCAGAACTTTGTTTTAATAACTGGTGCAGCTATCATCTTCCCAGGCTGTCAGCATCTAGCAGTCAATTCCAGAGGCCTCAATCCTCTCTTCTAGCACTGCACAGAAGGCTTTTTCATTGATTTGATGCATTTCTTCACAATTGGTGTCCACCAGCAGGTCCTAGAATTAATATTGTGGCACTCACTGACCACCACTCAGCTACAGCTCCTTACTTTTGCCTCAGCTCCTTGGTTCCTGGACCAGCTCAACAAGGAATACAGTTCTATAATGTCCCCTGTTATATGGGAGGAGCTTCCACAGTGAGAAATGAACATGGCAAACAGAGCAATCAAACTCATCATATAGAGAAGTCCAAGGACCCCTTTAGCACATTAACTTCCCGGATTTGTTCAGCCATTTATCTAACCAACTGAACTCACCACCAAATGTTGATAAGCAGACAGGTCAGTACCTTCTGTACCTGAATGTTAAGAGCATACTATCTTAGGTCTGATGACATGACTGCAAAGTTGAACATGAACTTCTGGCCCAATGTGTTCTGTTAAAAAGTACACTTATGAGCAGCATTTTAACATGGTGTTTATTGTGATCAGTTCACAACTAGCACAGAAGTCTAACAATGATTTACTATTTGGATTCAGATTAGAAAAGCCATTCTTTCCAATCGCTCCTCTCCAGGAATCTCCACCATTCTCCATGTGACCATTGAAGTTTCTCATTAGGACTAAAGCGAAAGTAGGTGATATGCAGTCAGACAACACACCTTCAATCTAAAAGAAGGATAAATAAAGACATTCATGAACAGCACACCGTGCTTTCCTTTCCACATTTTGTAGTTGCATTGTAATGACCCCCATTTCTGCTAGCATACATCCAACAGTGAAGTATCTATATAGGGCCTTGGGATTATGCCATCACCTGTGAAGGGCCTCTCCTCAGTAGGAAAAATACTACAGTAAATTGAGAAGCCACGTTCCAGTATCAATGCTGTGTGTAAAGAAAACATCAAGTTTATATTAGTGTTGCACTTTTTAACCTCCCATGTAGGCTTAGACTCCTTCTTAAGCACTGAGATGACATTCCATGTCCCAAGAGCCAGATTCCATTGCAACGTCTAGTCCATCCAAATTTGTTTAACTTCTACTTGCCAATCAGCTTGCATCTCACCTGATCACCATCCTTTATCTTGTAAACTGTTAATCTGCACAACTTTGTTTTTAGGCTAAGGTTGACCAGACTATGCAGGTCACCTAGCAAACAGTAACACACCATTAAAAACTACCACTGACCTACACCTACAACTGACTCAGTGGGTGGGTCACTGGATTCTTGCTTCAGGTGAGGTTTTCTTATTCTTTCAATGAACTAACACAGGAGGTAAAATGTTGACTCATTCTTTATCTGACCCTTCTTCTTAGCATGCCCTGACAAGGGTGACCCTAGCAAGATTGCAAAGCTCCAGAAAGCAGAACTATGAGGATCATGTAAGACCCTCCATCACAAGAAAGTCATAAGTCTTAGCAACTCTTACTGTCTCAAAAACATGCATGGTGAACAAGGATGAAACTATTACAATTGGTCAGCTACACTGCACCTATTTTTATTTGTGATCAAATGCAAGTTGAGATACAAATATGATATAACAATATTTAATTTAACTTTTTCACAATTACAGAGCTATAACATAATGCTGAAGCAAATGCACCAATTTTAAGATAGCTTATTGCTGTGTCCATGTACAAAGATAGTCTGCAGCCTCTTCATTCTTCATTCATAAAATGAGAAAAAGCTTCAATAAGTGACCAACAAATGCTAATGTAAGAGGTACATCTGTACTACTTTTCTTCCACACAAAATAAGTATACATGTAAGAGAGCTCTGCAGTAACTTATAAATTCTGACAGGAAAAATTATAAAATTATTATATTTTTTATATTCTAAGCTTTTAAGTGCTTCTACTATATTCTAAAGTTTGGAGTTTTTTGGAAAAAAAATCCTGGCAAATTATTTAAGGGAATACATTCTTATATACTGCCAGATGAGCAACTCAAAGAACAATCATACAGATCATTCTATAAGAAAAACTCTTCAAGACTTATCTATTGAAATAGATGGCTTCCAGGAAAATCTTCTTGAAGTTAAGAAAAATAGTCTTAAGCAAACTAATATTCTTAAAAACTTGTTTCAACAAATACAATCACAAGTTTTGAATCTTGAATATGTAAAACGAATTTTGGTACCAAAAAACCAATAAACTAAGTAAAGTACCAAACTGCCAGAGCCACGGATGTCAGGAGCAAAGTTTTTAATGTACAAATAAAGACAGAAGTCCTACAAAAAGGGTGCACTTACACAGTCCATTTTAGATTTAAAATTGTTTTTTAGAAAGGTTAATTTAAATTTATTATTAACAACTGAAGTGGAAAATATGGACAAACAACTGAAAAGAAAAGCTACATTTAATCCACCATTACATCCACAATTGAGTAACTTAGAAAAAACCATGGAAAAGGAATTAAGAAACAGATACAACAAGTTTGGGTTTCAACCTAATTTAACCAACAAAGAAATGAATATTTTACAGAACTTGAGGGATAACCACAAGATTAGAATAATGAAACCCGACAAAGGGGGAGGAGTAGTCATCATGGATAACATAATATATGAAGGGAAGATGAACGAAATTTTATTTAATGAGGAAGGGTACACAAATGTCTCTATTAATGAAATAAATATTGCTTACAATAAAATAAACATCTGTTTAACAGATATGTTTTTTGAAGGTTTGTTTGATAAAAAACATTTGATTTCTTAAAACTGATAAACCTAGGATTCCTTCTATCTTTGGAATTCCCAAGATTCACAAAAAATGAGATAGATCCACCTTTGAGGCCGATTGTTTCAGCTTGTGGTTCAAAAACACATAGTTTGGCTAAATTTGTGGACAATAAAATGAAAAATTCTTGGGTTAAGAAGAAATCTGTTTTAAAGGATTCTTGGGACCTACTTGAAATTATTAATAACGAGGTTTTATGTGATGATGTATTGTTTGTGACCATTGATATTGTGGATTTATTTTCCTGCATTCCCCACACAGAAGGAATGGAAATGTTTGAGGAGGCTGTATTTGAGGAAGATAATATAGGACAAAATGATAAAATTTTGTGAGTATCATTAATGGATTTGGTTCTCAAACATAACTTTTTGAACTTTAGTGGAGAATTTTATAAGCAAACTAAGGGTGTTGCTATAGGCTGCTTGTACCCCACTTATGCCAACCTAGTTTTGGCTAAGTGGGAAGAGGCCTTTGTCCTTGGGTCCAGATTTTCTTCTTGTTGAAAACTTTATCGAAGATTTTTGGATGACATAGTTATTCTATGGTCTGGGAGTATAGAGCAGTTAGAAGAATTTAAAGCTTACTTGGGAGAAACAACACAATTTTTAAAATTCACTTTTCATGTTTCAACAGACAAACTACAATTTTTGGATGTGGAAATTTACAAAAGAAATGATAGACTTGAATCTAAAATATACAGGAAATCTACTTTTTGTAATTCATTTCTACATTTCAAAAGTGCGCATACCTATCATTGCAAAAAGAACATTGTAAAAGGACAGTATGTCCGAGGTAGCCGTATGACTACCTTAGACTCTGATTTCAAGGAAGAGTGTAACTTATTAAACAAAATGTTTTTAGAAAGAGGTTACCCCCAGGACTTCATTAATAAAATATATGAAGAAATTATGATGGGGAGAGGAAGTAAATTTAAACCTATTCTAGGTAAGAGAAATAAAAATATATGTGGTTTAAAAGCAATAGATACTAATAAACCTACTTCCAAAGACATAGATTATGGGCATGCTTTAATACTTGAATACAATGCTTTTAATAAAATTGTTACTAAACAAGTTATTGAAAGAGAATGGAATAAGTTCATCAGTTTAACGGATTTGGACCAGGAAAAACTAAATAATAATGTTAAAATAATATACAAAAATTCTCAATCTTTTAAAAACATGTTGGAATACAAATGTTCCACGACATTCAATAGAATTAGGAAAGGCACTTATAAATGTGGACACTGTAGCCATTGTGGTAATTTAATAGACAAGGAAAAATTCTTTTTGGAATGCAGGCAAAAATGGATAAATAGTACAGACTTTTATAATTGTGAAACTAAAGGTGTGGTTTATTTAGGAATATGTTTAGAATGCGATGCTTTTTACGTAGGTAAAACTGAAAGAGTTTTAAAGAGAAGGATATATGAACATAAATATGAGATTTCTATAAAAAAAGAAACTAATGCATTGTATAAACACACCCTAGTTTGTCATAATGCTAAATTTCAGTTCATGGTATTAGAACAGGTTAAGAAGGATGTAAGGGGTGGACCATGGGAAGAAAGATTAGAGTTTAGGGAGTTATGGTGGCAAATCTCCCTTGATGCAACTAATCCCCCTGGTCTAAATGATTTTATTTCCATTATGCCACTTTTAAAGTTAAGAGCAGGAAAAATATGAAACATTTCTTGTGTTTTAGTGTATTTATTGTTTTAACCAGTAGATGGCAGGCTAACACTATATAAATGACATACAAATGATTTATAATACTAAAACTGATTTTTATAGTTTTAAACAACTGTTTTTAACAAAAACTTTTTAAATTCTCACATATTTTATTAAAGTACTGTTTGTCGATCAGGTCTTCATATTAATATTTAATAAAATACCAATGAATTATAGGAGAAATGATTTTTAATACATGGGCAAGAGGCAATAGCAATTATGCAATCATATAATTAACTTTTAAAATAAATTGTATTAATTGGGTAATTGTCTTTCAGGCAATGTATATAAGGGCTGGTTTATTTTTTGGAGTGTATCTGAAGAAGTCAGTTTGTATAAGACGAAAACGCATTTTTTGTAATCAAGCGTTTATGTGTTGGGATTTATTTCTGTCTTTATTTGTACATTAAAAACTTTGCTCCTGACATCCGTGGCTCTGGCAGTTTGGTACTTTACTTAGTTTAGAATCTTGAATATGTACTATCTGACATTGACAACAGACTCAAAGAAAATGAATATCAAACAGAAGCATTAAAAATACAATTCCTGGTTATTGGAAAAACTGGATGACCTAGAAAACTGAGAGAGAAGGAGCAACTTAAGAATTTGTGGTCTATCAGAAAAGTCAGGGGGAGATGACATGGTCTTTTTTTTTCACAGCTTGGATTCCAAAGGTACTTAATCTGCAAGAAAGTTTTTCTTATGTTATAGAAAAAGCACATAGATTGAGTGGGAAAACACCTCCTACTGGTCCTTCAGCCAGACCCAGATCTATTATAGTCAAAAGTTTACTCTGTTTCAACAAAGGATTAGTATTAAGATCTGCTTGGTCAAAAGCTTCATAAAATTTGACCAATCAGCTATTAGATTTGACAGTGACTATTCATCCAAGACTACAGAAATTAGGAAGAAGACTTGGGCATTACATAAGCTTCTTAAGCAAAACAGTATCAAAGCTCATCTAGTATTGCCTGCAAAAATAAAACTTCAACTATCTTCTGGCACTAGAAATTTCTCCACTATTGAAACAGTCTCTTTCATTAAAAATAATAACATCATTTGTCTTCAGAAGACATGGACTGGATATCTTCTACCCCTAAAAGATCATCAGAAAAAGATGGTTGGTCTAATGTTAAATAAAAGAAACAAAAAAACAGACTTTTCCAAAGATGCATCTAACAAAATATAATATGGACTTATTAATGTAATATGTTTTACATTATTACTAAAAATTATATCAATTGCATTATAATTCCTCTTTTGCCACATACGAGGTGAAGTTTTATTTGTTGTCCACTTTCCTTGACTATCCTTCATATAATGTTATTAGAATTTTTTTATTTCATTTATACCTTGGGATACTCCTTTTCTCCTTCTTTCTTACTATTATATTCTTGTTACTCTTTCTTCTTTCTATACAAGTTTGTTGTTTCCTTCTTCCTATCCACTCTCTATTTAATTATATTTGTATATATTTACATTTATTTTGCTTATTACACGGGGTATTTTTAAACAGATTTAATCTGTAGATATAAATGATTCTTTTAGCTTTAGTTTCTTTGTTACTATTTTTCTAATATTTAATACCTCTTTTAATATGATTCATGTAAAATGGGAAGTAGGAGGGCGTTGTACTAGATTCTGTTGTTAGCTCCTTCCTGCTTCTTGTTTATGTATGACAGTTAATGGAAGGTATGTGGTTTGGACCTTACTTAATATTTTCTTTGTCTCTCCATTTTTTCGTTTGTAACAATCTGTCATAATTGGGTGGGTCTTACTGGGTTTTATTCTTAGGTACTGTGATTTGTGCCATTGAAGGGAAGGATCATTCCAACTTACACTGTAAAGCCTAATTTGGTGATGTTCTTGAGAGATTTTGGTAAAGGACTGCTAAGATCTAAGTAATTTATCATCTTGGTGCTTGTGAAGTTTATAGATGAGCGATGGTAGAAATATGTTATTTTTTGTCTGCTTTCTTTTGATAGCTTGTCTGGTTCTAAGCTGATTTGACCGTATCTGTTGTGTTGCTGGTGTTTGATTTCATGCAGCATCAGTTTTCACTTAATATTACAAATTAGCACTTTTTCCTGTTACTTGCACTTTGGCAGTTTATTTATACAAAGCTGTTGAAGCTTTCCATGTTCAGTTCATGAGCAGTTCTTCCTGCTTAATATTATTGCTTTAGGAAGAGCTTCAATGTACGAATGTCTCAGTGAGGGTGTGGTTTCTCATGTGGTGTTCTGTTGTCAGCTTTGTGAAGACTGATGCGTTGTTTTTGTCTATACATTCTTACATTTGGATACATTTTAAAGTCAGTCAATTGGTTTGTAGCTAAATGGTATGGATGGTTGTGTTGTTGGTCTATGTTTTCTTTTTTCTTTTCATGTTTTGGTTGATCCTAGGGGTTCAAATGTGTTTTCAGAAATCTATGAGTCTATAGTAAATGGAATTTTGGAAAATGGATCTAGTCGAGTAGTGAAGCTTTCTGAATAGTGAGATGGCAGTTTTTGTTCCTGCTTCATTAAAAGTATGTAAAATGTTGTTATTTTCTATCACTTTTTCCTCTTCATTCATTTCTTGTTTTCAAAGTTGACATAGGTAGATGTAGTTGTTATACTTGTTTTTGTACAGTAAAAACTAAGTTGGACTGGAGGGAGAAGATGAGAAAACAGAGAGGCGGAGTTATATATATGATGATTGCTACTCTGTGAAAGCAATGAGAAATGCATATTTATGAAGGTAATAAGTACATATGCTGGTTGTTTTTTAGATGTTGATGGCATAGTCATTGAAATAATTCTTTTTTTCATTGTGATCTTTATATGAGACCAGATAACTAGATCATTAAGCATTTAGTGCTGTATGCTCATGTGTGGGAATTAGACATTTAGAATACTGACAGTAGTAATTACTTAGCTTATAATGAAAATGGTACCTTTGATATTTGAAAATAAAAGTGTTTTAGATTGCCTTTTGGTAGTTTAAATCTATGTTTTTTTATTTTATTATAATCTTATAAATTAATATCTTGTCTGAGTCTCACTTACTAGGGTAAAGTTGCGCAATTAATTCTCTTTTGAAGTTTGAACAAACTGTAGAAATAATACATATGTATTTGTAAAATTAAGTCTACTGATAAGGAATACTGCTGACAAACATGTTTTATTTTCTCTATCTGGGAATGTTTTACTGTAGCAGTGTCAAAGATGGGAAAATTTGTATCCTTATGTAAATCTGACATAGCAATACGTCTCAAAATTTGGCAAACAATAATCGCACTATGTTTCACATTGTTCTGAACAGCCATAGTTTCCTCTATGGTCATTCTCAAGTTATATTTCAGTTGTGGTTTATCCACACTTTAACTCTAAAAAATCTCTACCATTTTATTTTTCAACATTTAGCATGTTAATAAGAGTCTATCCTGGTAATACATTAGAATTGAACACTGTGAGTTGTTTTTATGTATTATTACCAGTAATATCAAAAGATGCATTGTGAGTCACTTGAGATGTTCAAAACATACTTTAAAGACACAAGTCATATAGATTATTATAGTATACTATTTTCATTGATATGTACTGTAAATTTATTTTGCTTGAATATAAACACTGATCATTACTTCTATGCTGCTTAACCTCTAAGCATTATCCTTATGAAAATAGGTCATTTCTATAGAGAATCTTGAGAAAGTTATATTGAGATCTTGTATACATTCAATGAACTTTTCTCCATGTATTAACATGTGACATTTAAATGAAGATCAAAAGAATTGCTTATATTAATATTAGGAAAATAGTTATTGGAAAATTGAAAACATATGGATTATCGTCAATTTTGAATACTTTTGACTTAATATATTCTTGTGAACTAGTCTCAAGACAATTGCAATATTAGATCAATAACTTAAAGTGGTTTGATACTTCTGTTTATATTAGTTGTCAATTGATTATACAACATATATAACACTCTTAGAACTTATCTAATGTTTTTTTATTCTCACTTTTTGCAGTTCTAAATGAAAAATCTTGGAATTTATTATTCTAAAAGTCAAAATCTGTCACACATCCTTATATCTCTACACCTGACTTTACATAACAAAATGTTCTAACTCTTTATTGTATTTGTTTTATTATACTACTAATGTTATTATATTTTTTTATTTGTTTATAGTTCTGTTAGAATTGTGTAGGGGGAGAGGAGATGATGACATTTTAAATAATGATTTATATTATTTTTAGACAGAAATACTATATTAATTTATAAATTCTGAAATATAACCAACTGCTTTCAGTTGAAGCTTGGAGGAGAGTGAAGACAGGAGTGTTAATATATTGAATATTACCTATGTACATATTATTATTTTTTCAGTCATTACATTATATGCAAGTTATTTTTTCCAATGTAATTCTCATTATATTAACCTTTTACTGCAAAACTCTTACGGTATGTTATAGAAAATGTATTTTCTATCTTTTGGGTGCTGGGACAGAGTTAGTCTTCAGATTTGGTTTTCTCAGACGAAGACTAGGAATTACAATTATTCCATGTATACGTTCTTATGGAAGAAAAATGTTTTATTGTTGTTATTATTTTTTTTTCTTTTGCCTGAGACCCCTTTTTACTTATACATATTAAAATACAAGATTATACATAACTTTATCAAATTATCTTTTTCTATAATATGAAATTAAACTTATTACATGTTAATGGCCTAAATAGTACTAAAAAGGGCAAATTTACTAAAATATTTAGAACTAAACAAACCACATGTTGTATTTCTTTAAGAGATGCATGTTTCCTATGAAACTGATAATCAGTTTTGGAATTTTAATAAGAATATGGCCTTAGTTCAATCTTCCTTTAAATCTAAAAAAGGAGTAGCTATATTACAGAAAAAGAGACTCAAATGCAAATGCCTCAAATTTTATTTAAACTGTGAAGAAAAAGAGGGCTTATTCACTTTGATTATTATAAAATATTGTGATAGGATATGGACTTTGGTAAATTTATATTGGTTCCCTGGAATGGGAGTCAAATTAGCCAAATAAATTTTGATTTTATAATAAATAATTAAAAGGGAAATTTAATACTAAGAGGTGATTTTAACTGTCTTTTAGATGATTCTGAATCCAATTTGGGGAGAAAATTTAAATTACTCCCTATTGTTAAATCTTTTAAAGCATCGAAAGATTCTTTTAATATTAGAGAGTAAAAAGAAAAAAATTATGACTTAACACAGGGAGAAAGAAAAGTATTGCTTGAGCTAGGCAATGATACATCCAGGCATGTAATGAAGGCAGACAAGGGAGGAGGTATACTTGTGACTGATACCACTAGCTACAACCAAAAGATAGAGAAAATGCTGGAGGATAACAGATTTTATGAGTTATTTACCATGGATGACATAAAAAGAGCATATAATTAATGGGACACTAATCTCACCACGTTATGGGAAGAAAAACTTATCACTGAAAATCTTTATAATTATTTATGGAGCCCATGCCCACATTTACCTTACTTTTTTGGAATACCAAAACCACACAAGAACAGAGAAGACCCACCTTATATACTGGTGGTAGCAAGTGTAGGTTCCCTTACTGAAGCCACAGCCATTTACCTTGATCACTTGCTGAAACCTCTAGCAGAAAAAAATAAGTCATACATACGAGATTCAATGGACTTTTTGAGGAAAATAAAAAACATTACAGTGGAAGCTGACAGTATTTTATTAACTACTGATGTGGAATCCTTGTACACAGTGCTCCCTCACAATTACTGTATAACAGCAGCTATGGAGTCTTTTAAGAAACATAATCAGGGTACAAAGGCACAACTGCAAAAGTTAAACAAGCTCATTAATCTTGTACTGGACTTCAATTTCTTTATTTTCAATGGCAAACACTACAAACAAAAAACTGGTATAGCAATGGGGGCTGCCATGGCTCCCAGCATAGCGAACATAGCCCTGGGCAAATGGGAGGAGGACTTTGTGTTAAACAACACAGATTACATGCAGCATATCACATGCTATTTACATTTTATTGATGACATATTTATTGTGTGGGAAGGTGACACCTTGCAGCTTGGAGATTTTATCACTTACCTCAATCAAACAACCCTCTTCCTGAAGTTTACCTCTTCTCATAGCTGTACTTTAACCACTTTCTTAGATATGCAGACTTCCAAGGACACCAACAATAACAGAATCACCACTGATCTATTCAGAAAACCAACGAGGGTTAACTTACTCCACAGTAAATGTTGTACAATTATATATTTTCTATTATTATTTTTTGTTTTGTTTTGTTTTGACTTAAGATGAGTTTAAGTTCGCTACTTCTACTACTATTGTCTGATCTGATTAATATACAGTGATTAACTAGAAATACATGGACTGAAAATCTTCCACACAGAGACGTTTCTTGCACTGTTTTGTTTTTAGACCCACTACACTTTAGCGGGTTGTTTTGAGACTTCGGGGATACCATGGAGATTACTTGTTTTATGTTGGTACTTTGGTTTCTGAGACCAAGGTTTTTGTTCCGTTAAAGGATCCTTGAATTGGTGTGGAATTCCAGCATTTTAAGACATGGATAATGACAGAATAAAAGATTTACTAACTGTACCTATCTGGAATGATACAGAAGGAGATCAGATACAAATGGATACAGAAAATGGACAGGGAAGAATGGGCCCGGAAAATATGAATTCAGAGACTTTTTCTAAACTAGAAAAGCAACTGAAATGCATGCAGGGTCTCTACTGGTAACACATTTATTTACAACAAAGCATAGATAAGAAGAGACTATCCCAGGGACTTAGATTGAACAAAAGACCAATGTGGAAAAGTATAGATGCTTCACTTTCTAAGGACTGGGAAGATATTTTAGAGGATGCCAGCTACAAACCTATCTGTCTGCTAGTAAGGAACAACCTTAGTGTGCAGGAAGATACAAATGCTGACATCACATCTTTAAAAACAACATTGGAAAATGAGAACCACAATGACCTAGATGCTAAATTTGAGCTGCTTAAAGAAAGAGTGAAAGGATATGGGCAGTCCATTAAAGAAAGAAAGATTAATAAAATGAAATGAGATCAACTGGACAAAGATGATCCAGGGAGACTTACTAGGAGGTACAATAATAATAACAACAACAATAGGAGAACCAACAACAGACAAGATTTTAGTTATTACAGGGGATATAAGGGAAAGTATAACCGTGCCAGCAGACCTCAAAGGGATTTTCCCAGGGGAGATCCTCGCACAAAACCAGACAGGGGCACAATACAGGACCACCAGGAGACTGCCCCCCAACATCTCATTCCCCACAATCCCAATCCTCTCTGGCTATCAACACTCTGCAGAAGCCTTTGACATCACAGAAGGATCAGGACAGAAACATAAGCCACAGCGGCAACCAGAACCGACAGAGTTCTACAGGATGAATTACAGGACTACCAGGACAACTGGGACTACAGACAATTCAGCTACCAGGAGCAGCAGCACCTTCACAGAGACCAGTTTCTTCAGGAAGACCAATATTGACAGCACAGACATCAACCACCACATCAATACCAAAGCCAGCACCAGTACCAGAACAAGAACACCGACCACCACCAGAGCCCCAGAGCTTGTCCCTCTTACCAGGTCTCTCCATATCACAGCCACAGCGAGGAATACTACTATAACCCACCGAGATTCCAGAAAGCAGAGGAGGAATTCCAGAGGTCTCATACTCTATCCACAAACTCCCAGGGAGACAGGAGAACCAAACAGTGGACAGGGGTGAGGGAAATACAATACCTGGGCAATCCTGACTGGAACCCTGACTACAACCCATGTCCCAGGCTCAGATGGAGGAACCAGCCACAATAAAAGGTACAATAACAACAATAACAGGTGCTCCACTTATCTGGAACCACTCTGTTAAAGCACTGACTGAAGAGGAAAAAAGTGTGTTGTCCACAGGACTTACTTTTGTACCAAGCTGCAGGAGTGAGGTTGCTCAGGTAGTGATAGACCTTAAAATGTTTGTGAGGAAGCTCAACTTAAGGGTACAGTTTCATGGCAAAAGTAATGACATTGAAAATAAGCCTATTGATGAATCTATAAAAAGGCCTAGCAGCTACTGTCCACCACTACATCAAACACTACCTGTTTTCGAAGTGAAATGTGATATGGATATCAGGAAACTGCTTAAAAAAACTCCTAAGAAAAAACTTTATAATTTAACACAGGGGGAAAGAAAAGCATTGCTTGAGCTATGCAATGATAAATCCAGGCGTATAATGAAGGCAGACAATGGAGGAGGTATACTTGTGACTGATACCACTAGCTACAACCAAAAGATAGAGAACATGCTGGAGGATAACAGATTTTATGAGTTATTTACCATGGATGACATAAAAAGAGCAAATAATTAATGGGACACTAATCTCACCACATTATGGGAAGAAAAACTTATCACTGAAAATCTTAATAATTATTTATAGAGTCCATGCACACATTTACCTTAATTTTTTGGAATACCAAAGCCACGAAAGAACAGAGAAGAACCACCTTATAGACCGGTGGTAGCAAGTGTAGGTTCCCTTACTGAAGCCACAGCCATTTACCTTGATCACTTGCTGAAACCTCTAGCAGAAAAGAATAAGTCATAAATACGAGATTCAATGGATTTTTTGAGGAAAATAAAAAACAATACAGTGGAAGCTGACAGTATTTTATTAACTATTGATGTGGAATCCTTGTACACAGTGCTTCCTCACAATTACTGTATAACAGCAGCTATGGAGTCTTTTAAGAAACATAATTAGGGTACACAGGCACAACTGCAAATGTTAAGCAAGCTCATTAATCTTGTACTGGACTTCAATTTCTTTACTTTCAATGGCAAATACTACAAACAAAAAACTGGTATAGCAATGGGGGCTGCCATGGCTCCCAGCATAGCTAGCATAGCCCTGGGCAAATGGGAGGAGGACTTTGTGTTAAACAACACAGACTACATGCAGCATATCACATGCTATTTATGTTTTATTGATGACATCTTTATTGTGTGGGAAGGTGACACCTTGCAGCTTGGAGTTTTTATCACTTACCGCAATCAAACAACCCCCTTCCAGAAGCTTACCTCTTCTCATAGCTGTACTTCAACCACTTTTTTAGATATGCAGATTTCCAAGGACATCAACAATAACAGAATCACCACTGATCTATTCAGAAAACTAATGAGGGTTAACTTATTACTCCACAGTAAAAGTCTACATCCTACAAAAACCAAGTATAATGTAGTGAAATCCCAAGGCTATAGATTAGCTTGAATTACCAGAGATGGAACCATTTTTGAGAAACCTTAACAACTTAGAGAATGATTTTCTAGTGAGAGGCTATGAAAGTCAGATGTTCAAAAACATCCTGGAACCCATTATAGAACTGAAAAGGACTGAAGCACCTTCACTCAACCTCCCCAGTAGAAAAATGTTAAATAATTCCACAGAGAATAACAAATGCAAAAATAGCTGCATCTTGACATACACTTTGGATTATCACAGTATCAAAAATATTATTGAAGAAAACTGGGACATTGTCACAGGGAACCCTTTTCGGATTAACATCTTAGGTGAAGCCCCATCATTTGTTTATAGGAAGGCCAGGAACATTAGAAGTTTTGCTGAATTTAAACCTAGGCTATATGAGAAAAGCACTAAAAGATGTGAAACTAATTGTACATTTTGTATATTTATACAGCAAGCTGATAGTTTTTATTGCCCGTATTTAAAGAAAATCATTAAAACCAGTGCAGGGGTGACTGTAACACTACAAAAGTAATTTACAGGGCACAGTGCAATGAATGTGATGCATTCTATGTGGGTAAGACTGTAAATAAACTCAAGCGTAGGATTTCATGTCATCTGTCAGAAATCTGCTCTGGATGTAAAAATAATGAACTAGCCAAACACCTTTCTCTTCATAAAAGACACACAGGTTTTAAGTTCCAGATCCTGGATTGCATAGACATGGGTGATCTTGAAGGAGACATCCCGAATATTCTGGAGAAAGAACTCATGTGGCAATTAAAGCTGAACTCTTTTAGAAAGCCTGGACTAAACTACTACTGTTCAATTAAAAGTGCACTGGAACTTAGAAAATTGTCACATTGTTTACATGACTAATTGTATTTTATTTTATTCTACCAGTTGGTTTTAAATACCATTTTAAATCAGTTGCAATTTAAGGGTATATTTTGTTTCCATCACCATACATACATTGTTTCTTATTTTTATTTTTTTCTGGTACTTTTTTCCACTTTATTCAAAATGATGTGTAATAACAATACTAATTATACAATTATATATATTTTTATATATTGTTTTTGGGGTTCTTGTACACAGACCTGAAGAAGTCTAGAATGACAAAAGCGATCTTTATTAACAATAGGCTATGAAAATAGACATTGATTTTTATATGCAAAATGTATATGTATATATTTATATATATTTTTTAATTGCCAAATGAACTAAGGTTGATATATTTCCAGCCATGTAGTATATTGTCTTGGATAAAATCACAGACTTAATAATCTACTTAATAATCTGGTTAATTAAGAGGTACCACATCATTATAAATTTTATTTAAAGTACATAAGGGATATATATTATTATGACAGCTACTAAGTAGGGCAGGACCAGCTCGAATGTCACACTGATGGGGGAAGGGATGTGAATTTAACATGTGTATCAATAACACTTTGTTTTACAGCACAATAAACCACTCCCATGCCTGATAAAAAGTATATATATATATATATATATATATATATATATATATATATATATATTTAGAAAGCTTGTGAGGAAATTATTACTCTATTTTCGTTTTACTTGGATCGCTTGTCTGTGTACTTAATAAAGGATTTTTGACTGGAAACAGACTGCCTGCTTTGCTTGGATTACTTTTGAATACTTAGTAATGCTGTACAATTATATATTTTCTATTATTATTCTTTGTTTTGTTTTGACTTAAGATGAGTTTAAGTTTGCTACTTCTACTACTATTGTCTGATCTGATTAATATACAGTGATTAATTAGAAATATATTGGCTGAAAATCTTCCACACAAAGAAGTTTCTTACACTGTTTTATTCTTTTAATATTAAAAAACAAGTAATCTCCGTGGTATCCCCGAAGTCTCAAAACAACCCACTAAATTGTAGTGGGTCTAAAAACAAAACAGTGTAAAAAACTTCTCTGTGTGGAAGATTTTCAGTCCATATATTTCTAGTTAATCACTGTATATTAATCAGATCAGACAATAGTAGTAGAAGTAGCGAACGTAAACTCGTCAAGTCAAAAGGTAATAATAGAAAATATATAATTCTACAGCATTACTAAGTATTCAAAAGTAATCCAAGCAAGGCAGGCAGTCTGTTGCCAATCATTAGCGGACCGGAGTTCCGCTGTGGCGACCCCTAACCGGGAAAAGCTGAAAGACAAACAACATCAATGGCTAATCATTATTTACAAACATCCAGAATTTGATCACCTAATCTAATTTTGGAACATTTTCTCTAAAAGTATTCTATGCTTTTTTTTCTGAACAAAACAAACAACTTCTCTCCTCTATTAAAAATACTTCTTGGACCATTTACCAGAGTATATTTACTTGGAAATTTCTGGTTAGTATTTTTTTTAACTCCTGTAAGGGTTGCCAAATGAGAAAAGAAAGTTCTATTGAATGTTGGAAATGTAATAAACACATTAAGGCTAATTGGTCACATATTTTTATGAATGCTTTATGGTTCACAATTTTTGGGTAAAAGTCCAAGATTTTTTTAAAGCTTTATGGAATGACGCCTTCATTTTAACAAAATAAATAGTTCTGTTTAATATACTGGAAATGGAAAACTCAAAAAAATACTTTTCTTATCTAACCTGGATAATACTTGCCATGATCGGAAAAATATAACCATGCACTGGAAAATTTCTTCAGAATCAAAATTTGAAGACTTTCTTATCCATTTAAAGGACACAGCAATTAAAACTGTAGTAAAAGAGAGAATAATTTATCCTAAGAATAATCCTGGGTTGAAGGTTTTGGCCCTTACTGAATCATTTTCTTCATCTATTTAATCATTTTAGATTGTTATTAAGATTTTTTTATATTTGTCTTGATTTACTTATTAATACTTTGTTCTCATGTTTACTGTAGATATTGTAAATAGTTATAATTTGTCTTTTTTTAAAACATGATTTATTTTATTCATATATTATGACATCTCAAACCTTATTATATTTTGTAAACATTTTCAAAAATGTCCATAAAATATTTTAAGCAAAAAAAAAAAAAAAAAAAAAAAAAGAAGAAGTATACATGCAACAGTCTGAAGCATCTTCTTAGGTTAACTTAGTTATGGCCCAGATGCTAGCGTAACTTAAGATCAAACCAGGTTAAACCATTTACTTACATAACTTTTATCTGAAGCTGTGGATTTGCATAGTGCTTTAAAGTACTCTTTACGAGATGGTACAAATCCTTCTTCACATTTGTCACCAGGAATCTTTCGATACCTAGATATGTCAAAAGAAAATGTATTAAATTTGGAATATTCAACATAAGGTGGAACACTGGATACTACACATCATTTTGTATTATTCAGAAAACTGTCAATGAAAGGTGTGCATCAGCAGTAAGCAAATAAAAAAAAACTGAAGTTCAAAATACTGTTTCATATAGGTTTTCACTTTTTCTTTAATAGTCATTCATCAAATAGAATCACATTACTTTGAAAATTAGCTCAAATCTAGGTTTTGCAAAATAAAATAGAAATTGATTACCTTGAAAACTGTTCAAATTTTGGTGCAGGGATGTTATTATAAAACAAAGTTCTGATTTCATACAAACTGCCATCTATTCAGTAACTTATTCTGAAGTGGTCAGTTTTGATTTTACTTAGTTGGATGGCTGTGACTGGTGAAACTCCAACATGAAGACATAAGAGGAGAAAGATCTCAAACTGACAGTGTTTGCATTTTAACATAAGGTGTGTATGCTTGGCTTTGCTTTTATAATTGGGTCTTTTAGAAATGTTATCATGTCCTTTAATATCTTAGAAGTAATTATAATCATAAATCATGTAATGTTAAAGGTATCTCAGTTATAGGACAGCACATAGGGCCAGAAACAATATTTTTATTTGATTTCCCTTTCTGTCTTTATACTGAAATGTACTACTGTTACAACTAATATTCTTCTCACCGCTAAATTTACCAAACATCTCCACTGTAAACTGAGAACTGGAAGTATAAAAGAGAGGAAAAAAAATGACTTCATGTCTGTGATGACCACAGATACTTTCAGTATGTTGTACTATTATTCAAGCCGTGGTATTAACTAGCTATCAAAGTATTTTAACAATGCTATACCAAAGACTGTAATTTCAACTGTTCTGTGAATATGTTTTTATATTCTGCTGTGTCTATCAGGTTTCAGTTCTGAGACCTCTGTTTTTTATATTGGTGATAGATTACATTAGCTAATGGGTAGGAAGGGACAGATCCACAAAGCTGCTGTATGCAGATGATGTGACATAACAGGTAGACTCTGCCCAAGAACTTCAGCAACAGATAGGGGAATGGAATGCAAACCTAAAGGTACGAGGGATAAACTTAGTATAGATAAGATAGTCCTCATGGTAGGAAATGGGGGAAATCAGAAAAAGCTGAAAGCTTAGACAGAAAAAAAAAATAGTACAACAGGTTAAGAAGGGAGGATGCTTAGTACACTAACTCCAAGACAGCACAATATTGGGGAAAGGGCATATTCCCTAACCCTAAGAACTGTGCAATCTTGCACACTTGTTGATCATCTGTTTAGTTAACCAAATGTGGCCGACTAAGCACATGCCGAATAAAGATCAATTAGACTGAAGTTAATTCACCCATAAATATATGTATACTAACTCCATGGTCACAGTACCATGAAATAGTCTGGGGTTCACTGCATGTGAGCCAGCTATAGCACTGCTTGATGGGCTCTGATGAAGATTATTGAAAGAACTTTTTCTACAAATTGTGTATCTGACCAAATCACGTCTGTGTGTGTGTGTGTGTGTGTGTGTGTGTGTGTGTGTGAGTGTGTATGTTGGGAGCTGCTAACTTAGAAAATAAGGTATAGCATCATATAAGGAGTCACTTGGTAAAATAGGTAAAAATAGCCCTTTTTGCTGATAATATTATATTATACTTAACTGATTGGGAGAATTACCTCCCTCATTTATTTGCAATTTAAGAACATTTCTGCTTATAAAATAAATAAAGATAACATGCAAGCACTAGCAATAAATTATGCTACCATAAAAGAACTGGCTCCAAAATCCCTCTTTTTACAGAGACATTTCAAACTTACATATTTAGGTGTATGCATTTCCAGTCAAAGCAGAGACTCTCCAAGAGAAACTTCACCCCTTCCCTACCTTCCCAGATCACATACTCACACCTATATGTCCCACAAATCTCCCAAGAAGAGTGTCCTCCAGACACTCTTCAAGGCCAATAACATTGCTACTATGGGTCTGGATAACATACCAGGCTGTCTACTGGCCAGCAAGCCTAAAACAGGACCTGAGAAGCCTCCTACAGAGGCTATTCAATACCAGACTCCAAATAAGCTTTGTTCTGGACAAATGGAGGACAGCAATAGTCATTTTCTTGCACAAGGGTGGGGCATCAATGGACCCAAGAAATTATAGACCCATCAGTCTGACCAGCCTCTTCTGTAAGGCTATGGACATTATCATTATTGAATTAAAAAATATGATCATAGGTAACCTACATACTCTTGATCTGAACCAGTCCAGTTTTGTCAAAGACAGATCCTGCCTATTTAACCTGGTTGACTTTTCTGAGAAGGTTGCTGAAGCAATGGATAAGGGAAAAGCAGTGCACACTGTATATTGAGGTCTTGCAAAGGCATTCATCTCCATCCTACACTCAGGTATTGTTGATAAAAGCTCCCAGATAAATGCTAATGATACATTTTGGATAGTAAACTGGTTCACAAACAGAACCCAGGAAATTAGGGTAGATGGATCTACCTCCTCCAAAGACTAGTCACTAGTGGTGTACCCGAGGGTTCAGTCCTCGGGCCACACCTACTTGGCATTTACTTCATGGAGGTCAAAGCTAATGCTAAGGGTTTGTGGCTGACTGAAACCTTGGTGATATCATAAACTCTTCAAAGGGCACCAAGATCCTCCAAAATGGCCTTTCCCAACAAACAAATTATGTTATAACCATGGACTAAAAGTAAATGCCAAAAAAAGCGTATAATAGTCTTCAACACAAAGCATTATGTTCCCTGTAACTATTACATCAATGACAAACCCCTGAAACTTGATCTAGTGATTAAGAACCTAGGAACCTATGCAGACAACATATGGTGCTGTGATCAGCATGTGTCCACCACTGTAAGACAAACCTAGGAACCTATGCAGACAACATATGGTCCTGTGATCAGCATGTGTCCACCACTGTAAGACAAACCTAGGAACCTATGCAGACAACATATGGTCCTTTGATCAGCATGTGTCCACCACTGTAAGACAAACGTAGGAACCTATGCAGACAACATATGGTCCTTTGATCAGCATGTGTCCACCACTGTAAGACAAACCTAGGAACCTATGCAGACAATATATGGTCCTTTGATCAGCATGTGTCCAACACTGTAAGACAAACCTAGGAACCTATGCAGACAACATATGGTCCTTTGATCAGCATGTGTCCACCACTGTAAGACAAACCTAGGAACCTATGCAGACAACATATGGTCCTTTGATCAGCATGTGTCCACCACTGTAAGACAAACCTAGGAACCTATGCAGACAACATATGGTCCTTTGATCAGCATGTGTCCACCACTGTAAGACAAACCTAGGAACCTATGCAGACAACATATGGCCCTTGGATCAGCATGTGCCCACCACTGTAAGACAAACCTAGGAACCTATGCAGACAACATATGGTCCTTTGATCAGCATGTGTCCACCACTGTAAGACAAACCTACGAACCTATGCAGACAACATATGGTCCTTTGATCAGCATGTGTCCACCACTGTAAGATAAACCTAGGAACCTATGCAGACAACATATGGTCCTTTGATCAGCATGTGTCCACCACTGTAAGACAAACCTAGGACCCTATGCAGACAACATATGGTCCTTTGATCAGCATGTGTCCACCACTGTAAGACAAACCTAGGAACCTATGCAGACAACATGTGGTCCTTTGATCAGCATGTGTCCACCACTGTAAGACAAACCTAGGAACCTATGCAGACAACATATGGTCCTTTGATCAGCATGTGTCCACCACTGTAAGACAAACCTAGGAACCTATGCAGACAACATATGGTCCTTTGATCAGCATGTGTCCACCACTGTAAGACAAACCTAGGAACCTATGCAGACAACATATGGTCCTTTGATCAGCATGTGTCCACCACTGTAAGACAAACCTAGGAACCTATGCAGATAACATATGGTCCTTTGATCAGCATGTGTCCACCACTGTAAGACAAACCTAGGAGCCTATGCAGACAACATATGGTCCTTTGATCAGCATGTGTCCACCACTGTAAGACAAACCTAGGAACCTATGCAGACAACATATGGCCCTTGGATCAGCATGTGCCCACCACTGTAAGACAAACCTAGGAACCTATGCAGACAACATATGGTCCTTTGATCAGCATGTGTCCACCACTGTAAGACAAACCTACGAACCTATGCAGACAACATATGGTCCTTTGATCAGCATGTGTCCACCACTGTAAGATAAACCTAGGAACCTATGCAGACAACATATGGTCCTTTGATCAGCATGTGCCCACCACTGTAAGACAAACCTAGGAACCTATGCAGACAACATATGGTCCTTTGATCAGCATGTGTCCACCACTGTAAGACAAACCTAGGAACCTATGCAGACAACATATGGTCCTTTGATCTGCATGTGTCCACCACTGTAAGACAAACTGTTAGAAAAATATGTATTTGAACATGTATAAAGTGCTAGTTTAAAAGCAAATAGTATATAATGCATTTTATTCTATTTACAATATGGCAATAAGAATGATTTTACATGTAGTTGCTTGAAGCTTTGGAGCTGCAGTGTATCTGAACTCTGACCCTGGCAGTAGCCAGCTCAGCAAGCTTATGTTTTCACTAATGATTATCTGCTGGGTCAGGAAAACTGAATGTATAAAGCATTGAATATTCTTATTCCTTCCTCTGAGATAATTGACCTTGTGAATGTATCAGAGATAAGACACAGCTGCTAAAGTAAAAGTTGTTGCGAGAGTGAACCGACCATTGTATTCAAGCTAGCCTGAGACCTTGGAAGAGTAACATTTACAGAAAGACATTATAATGAACCAGGTGCTTTGCAAGGCTGTATTATTCCCATGGGAAAACTTTTAAAATGTATAACATCTGCTTTTTCTTATGAATAGAATATTGTAGACCATAGTGATGTAGGTGCCCTGTGACTAACCACGTCAGTAAGGTGGGCACAGCCTGAATGTAAGACTATATAAAATTGTGTATTTCCTGCATCATGTCAGACAAAACTCTGTACTTGTATGGTTTTTTGCCTCCTGGTGTACACTAGTAAACTTTTGCATCTGAGCCTCCTGTGTTGTTATCATTTGTTTTTATTTAACAGTTTGGTCCTCCTTGAACCGAAATTCCCTTGGTAAGCTGCAGATCAGAGTGTATCGGTGGTTGAATACTGCGCAGGAGAAGTTACCAAAAGGGTTCTTCTTGAAACACAAAGACCTCCGACTGAATTGTCGTCTTGAGAGGCTGGCCACTTTCTGATCTGCGGCCGAAGAGCGGTCTCGAACTGGTCGACCCAGGAGGCTCAGGTAGGAAAATATTTGCCTTTTTTCTGTTTTAGATCAGGGACTAGGTTACAGTAAATGTCATTGTCAGAGATTTGTTATACAGATCAGGGACAAAAGGAAATTACTGTATATTTTGTCAGAGATCAGGGAAACAGAATAAGGTAGACAGTTATTCTAGATAAACTGTGTAAGGAACTGAAATACCACGTGGTGAAAAGGGTTACGTAACATTTTTTTTAAAATGGGAAATCAGTGCACTAACAGCTTAAATCTGACGCAGAAGGTCAGGCAAAAAAACAACAGCAATTAGGCATTCCTCAAGCACACAGGTGGATTGAAGAAGTAAACCGAAGGGAACAGAAAACTAAAAATGCAAAAACATTATTTTTAGACAAAGAGGATAATAATACAGTAATAGCGACGGCCCCTCCCCCGCCCCTCAATGCCTTTTCAGGATATGAAGCAGGAGGACAAGCTGGTCCACCTCCATGTTATCCTGAAGTTACAAGAGTACTAAAACCATTTGTTAGAGATCCTATTGAAACTAGGTCCCGGACACGAAACACTAGGGGACACAGACTTATATCAAATGGGGAAAATACACTAGAAGAGAGTGAGGAAGAAATCTGTCCACTGATCGAGGTACCAAATCCTCAGGCAGGACAGGAAGGGCAGGACCCAACTCTTCTAGTATATAGACCATGGACACCGGAAGATATTCGAAAGCTACAGACGGAATCCCTCATCCAAAAGTTAATTACACAAAGTTTTTACAAGATTTACAAGGTATGAGACTAAGTTACCACTTGAATGGGGAAGAAGTAGAAAAGGTAGTTAGACAGATTGTGGGTCCAGACTGGCACATGATTTGTGGCACCTGGAATCCTCATAATGCAGAGCTTAAACCACTCCCACATAGTGACGCAGAATTAGACAACAAAGTCAAAGGTCTTACAGACCAAATTTCTGAAAAATGGAAACCTAGAGCAGATTGGACTTGCATTAATCAATGCATACAGCAAGAGAATGAAACTGTAGATGGGTACTATGGTAGATTATTGAAATGTTTCAATAACCATAGTGGTATGGCTATTCCTGAAAATCAGACACATGATACCTCATATGAACAGCAACTGAAAAATGCATTTTTGAAAGGTTGCATTGCACCTATCAGTAGCTTTATTACAAAGCATATGATAGATCACCGAACAAGTAGGCTACAAGCCTTACTTGAATATGCCAGACATGCTAAAAGACACTTTAATAGTAAAAAGAAAAAGAAGACACAGGTCTTCACAGCTGAAGACGGAGCAGAGGTCTTTGTAGTACAGTCAGGTAAAAAGGGTAAGAAAAATACCCAGGGAAATAGACAATCTGACAAAAGGTCAGAAGATTTTGAAGAGAGAAAAAAAGAAAGGTGAGTGCTTTAATTGCAGCAAGAAAGGACATTTAGCAAGGGATTGCAGGCTAAATAAAAAGGTGACTACAGAAAATAAAGGTGATGAGGACTGACTATATGATAGTGATAAAAATCAGAAATCATTAGGAAAGGAAAACAAACAAAGGGCAAACGTAAATGTAGTGGAAAGAACAGAGGAAGTGCAAGCAGATGTAGAGGATGAAGAAAGTGAAATTTTAGATTTGGCATTACTGAGCTTGGAGCTCTATTTGGCAGACACAAAACCGGAAGTTACACTTCTGGTGGAAGGAAGGGAAGTGAAATTCTTGTGTGACTCAGGAGCGTCACGAACTTTGATACACCCTTCAAAGTTACCAGAATATTCTGAATCACCTGAATATATATTAGTGAAAGCAGCAAATGGACAGCTATATAGGGAGCCACTCTCCCATGATATAGCAATAACTGACCCTGTTTCAGGCATGACTCAGAAAAGTAAAATTGTAGTTTCTGCAAAATGTCCAGTAAACTTACTGGGAAGAGATCTTATGCAGATATTTGGCATAGCGGTAGTTCCCACTATGCAGGGTATGGAAGCACAAAGACAAATGGATACTTTTGTGGTGCGACCGGAGGGTGAAACCTTTTACTGGTACAGCCAGGACCTAGTTACTACTGGTCCAGGGGCAGTAACCGGAGAACTGATGAATGTAGCCATCAGTAAGGCCCTCCCTTGACACTGACCAACAGCATTTGTTACATTGTACCCTATACTACTGTAGCATGCCAGGACCTGATAAAGAATATGAGCAAGAATTGTTCAAAAATCCTGCTAACAGATTAGTATTACGAACCTTGTATTGGGATACTGAGGGAAACAGTGTGGTAAGCTGTTCACTACCTCAGGAATTCATGACACTGTACAAATCTAATAGACTACCACATGTCAGCTTGACAAAGAATAAGGATGTGAGATGGGCAGACTTAGGAGAAAAGTAACAAGATGGGAAAAACAAACTGATTTAGAATTATCAGAACAGGGAATACAAAAACAGAAATTGAATTGGCTAACACAGACACATCCAGCTGTACACTTACAAACTAGTGAAGACAGCTGATTAGCATTCTTATTAGAAGAAGAAGAAAAAGCCTTGTGTGATATACCAAACATTCTTTGGTCAACAGGTAAATCAGATGTAGGACTTATTCAAACAGCAGGACCAGTAACTATTACACCAAAATCAGCATTTAGACCACAAAAAGACAATACCCTTGAGGAAAAATGCAGAGCAAGGAATCAAGCCTATAATAGCAGCATTACTCAAGGAAGGAGTACTGGTAAAATCTCTTGATTCACCATGTAACACCCTCTATTTCCTGTTAAAAAGCAAACGGGAATGGCGGATGGTACAGGATTTACAAACTGTAAACAATGCAATAATACCCAGAGCACCTACGGTGCCAGACCCACACACCTTGTTGAATGATTTAAAACCACAACAAAAATATTTTACTGTGGTAAATATAAGCAATGCTTTCTTTTCACTACCTATACATCCTGATAGCCAGTATTGGTTTGCATTTACATTTCAGGGTAAAAGATATACCTATACTCGGCTACCGCAGGGATATTGTAAAAGTCCAACGATATTTGCACAAGAAATGGCAAGCAACCTGGCAGGGTTTACTCCACCAGGAGGTAGTCATTCTACTTTATGTAGATGACATCTTGCTAGCAGCCCCTACCCAGCATCAATGCAGGGAAGATACGATAGCATTATTGAAATTTTTAGCAGCACAAGGACACAAAGTGAACAAAAGTAAATTACAACTTTAGAGAAAACAGGTTAGATACCTAGGATATGTAATATCCAATGAAGGTAAAATATTAGACGAAGACAGAAAAACAGCGATTTTACAGGCACTCAAACCAGCAACCAAGAAGGAAATTATGTCCTTCTTGGGAAGAACTCATTTTTGTCAAAGCTGGATATCAAACTATGCTTTAGAATCTGCTCCACTGGCTGATTTAATATATAAAACACCAATGGCAGCACAAGATGTATTACAATGGACACCTGAAGCAGAAACAGCTTTCTGCAGACTAAAACAATTGATAGCTTCATCACTAGTTTTAGGACTTCCGAATTACCACAAAAGATTTTTTCAGACCGTAGATTGTAAACAGGGATACATGACGTCAGTTTTGACGCAACAGCATGGGGATAAGCAACGCCCCATAGCTTACTATTCATCACAGTTAGATCCAGTGGCACGATCATTGCCTCACTGTGTGCAAGCAGTAGTCGCAGCTGCAATGGCAGTACAGGCTTCGCCTCAGTGGTGTTGTTCCACCCTCTCACATTGAGAGTGCCTCATGCAGTCGCGATAATTTTACTGCAAGAGAAAATAGCATATCTATCTCCTGCTAGACATCTTTCATGTATGACCATACTGCTGAGCCAACCTCATATGGTAATTGAACGTTGTACAACATTAAATCCATCAACGTTACTTCCAACTCCTGTGGATGGCACACCACACAGTTGCCTGCAGGAAATTGAGCAAATAACTTTGCCCAGACAAGACCTTACTGATATGCCCTTGGATGATGCCGAGGTGACATTTTATGTGGACGGTTCATGCAAAAAGGGTCCTACAGGGAAAAATCTAGTAGGGTATGCAGTAGTCACAGATACAGAGATTTTAGAAGCCCAACCCTTACAGCATAACCTGTCTGCTCAAACAGCAGAACTGATAGCCTTAACACGGGCTTGTACTCTAGCGAAAGATAAATGTGTGAACATATATACTGACAGTCAGTATGCTTTCTCTACAGTGCATGTTTTGCACAACAATGGAAAAATAGGGAATGATAACATCTACTGGCAAACCGATTAATCATGCACAACTTATTTTGAACTTGTTAGATTCCATTCAGTTACCTACTAAGGTAGCTATTTGTAAATATTTAGCTCATACAAAACAACAGGATGCAATTTCAAAGGAAATGCAAAGCTGATGCAGCTGCAAAGCAAGCAGCCTCAGACTCAGAAATTTTACTTTTAACCGAGGAATTACAACCCTCTGAGATTTTAGATTTAAAAATGTTAAAAACAATGCAGACATTAACTACAAAAGCTGAGAAACAAAAATGGGAGAAACGAGGTGCAATCCTCGAAAATGGACTGTATATCTCCAAAGAGAAAAAAACAATATTGCCGTCTAATTTATTTAGATATGCAGCTTTGTTGAGCCATGGGCAGTGCCATGTCTCAACAGGGGGGATGGTACAGTTAGTAAATCGAATATTCCAAACATATGGATTTATAAACTACACACAAAAATTTTGTGCAGCATGCCATGTCTGTAATAAACATCATGCACAAGGAGCATTCAAACCGAAGCAAGGGAGTTTTCCTATACCACCATATCTGTTCCATACTATCTGTATGGATTTCATAGAACTAAACAAATGTGAAGGAAAAAAATAACAAATAAAACTGTTTTGCAGTTGAACTCTTTTTCAGATAAAAGACAGACCAGACCGTTGGAAGCAGTGCTGACCCCAGGGTCCTGGGTTTGGTTAAAGGTCACAAAGAGGTTAAATTGGGCGAGTCCAAAGTGGGAAGGACCATACCAGGTACTGTTGGCGACGCCTACTGCAGTCAAAGTTGCTGAAAGGTCGTCCTGGATCCACCTGACGCACTGTAAACCGGTAAAGAATTTTCAGCTTGATAAACATTTTGTGACTGACACACAACAAAGGCAGGATGGCCAAGAGCGAAATGAGTAAAAACACAGATCAACCCCGAAGATATTGTTTAATCATCTTGCTAACTATGCATTTATTGACTATGATTGTGATGACTTTCCTTTTGTTGTGGTTCTTCCTACATATAACCACACAAGTGAAAGTGGAGAAACGTGATGAACTGTCTATAGACTGGCATCCAAACTTTAACACATACCTAGCTATGAAGCGTGTATATGTAGAGACTATAAACATTTCAAATTGCTGGGTTTGTACTGCCATACCAACAGCATATGGAGGACTGTTGATGTCCGCTGTCCCCTTGGAGATAAATGAGACTTGGGAAAATTTACTTTTTGATACAGGTTCTGTAAAATCACAGGACAAAATTGCATTGTATTTGCCTATTACACAGAGGGGAATTGTATGTTTTTATAAAAATGACACACTCCAAGTGGGTTGGAGTAACTGTAACATAACTATATCTTATAAATGCTATATTAAAGCTAAAGATAAAGGCACTGTTTGTAACACAAATTATGATTCATATTTGAGCTTAATGAAAACAACATTAAGTGATGTGCAGAGAAATCCTGTTTTGCATAAACAATTGTCTGTTATAGACAAGAAAATGTTTCATTCAGAGCTAACCCGCATCAGTACCAAAGTAGAAAACTGTTATTCTATTTGTGGGAAAAAAGCATACAAATGGCTACCTGAGAATTGGTCCGGCAGTTGTTTTTTGGGTTATGTGGTTCCAGCTATAAGGCATACTGCAGAATTACCTCTAGGTAAGATACGAAATGTAAGAGATGTAGCCCGAAAACCTGAAGATCCAATCGGAAAACCTGTAAATCCAATGGGAAAAATCGAAGCTGGTTGGAAGAACCATCATTCCGTGAAAGATAAAGAAAAATTGACTCATATGGACTTGAGTGACAGTGTTATATCCTGGGCTGGGATATTTCCAGCATATGGAGCAGTCAAATCGATCTGGGAGTTGAGAAAACTGTCGAAGCTTCTCGAAGTAATGAGTAACGCAACTTTTTCTGCTCTCGAACTAGTGACTGGCGAACTGAATGCAATGAGAACTGTTGTGCTACAAAATCGAATGGCTCTTGATTAATGATCACCTAGAGGTAATATAGCAGGTATCGGCCATGACTGAACCAGGCCCAAACCCACTGACGAACTTTTTCCAGAATCTATTTGGTGGGTAGGGTTCTATCCTAATGAATATTTTGATTGCTATTTGTGTTGGTCTGCTCCTATTAGGAGCATGTGTCTGTTATGGATCCCTGTATGAAAAGATTAGTCAAAGATTTTGTTGATATATCTGTAACTGAAACTTTGTACCAAGACATTGAATTGAAACTATTGATTCCAGATGAAACTTGTTCCGAAATATAAACTAAATGACTTGCCTAGTTAAAAGTCCTTAAAGGAGAAGGCTAGGAGACGATATAACATTGTTTATGTTTCTGAATAGAATAAAAAGTATTAAAAGGAGGGAAATGTTAGAAAAATATGTATTTGAACATGTATAAAGTGCTAGTTTAAAAGCAAATAGTATATAATGCATTTTATTCTATTTACAATATGGCAATAAGAATGATTTTGCATGTAGTTGCTTGAAGCTTTGGAGCTGCAGTGTATTTGAACTCTGACCCTGGCAGTAGCCAGCTCAGCAAGCTTATGTTTTCACTAATGATTATCTGCTGGGTCAGGAAAACTGAATGTATAAAGCATTGAATATTCTTATTCCTTCCTCTGACATAATTGACCTTGTGAATGTATCAGAGATAAGACACAGCTGCTAAAGTAAAAGTTGTTGCGAGAGTGAACCGACCATTGTATTCAAGCTAGCCTGAGACCTTGGAAGAGTAACATTTACAGAAAGACATTATAATGAAGCAGGTGCTTTGCAAGGCTGTATTATTCCCATGGGAAAACTTTTAAAATGTATAACATCAGCTTTTTCTTATGAATAGAATATTGTAGACCATAGTGATGTAGGTGCCCTGTGACTAACCACGTCAGTAAGGTGGGCACAGCCTGAATGTAAGACTATATAAAATTGTGTATTTCCTGCATCATGTCAGACAAAACTCTGTACTTGCATGGTTTTTTGCCTCCTGGTGTACACTAGTAAACTTTTGCATCTGAGCCTCCTGTGTTGTTATCATTTGTTTTTATTTAACACAAACCTAGGAACCTATGCAGACAACATATGGTCATTTGATCAGCATGTGTCCACCACTGTAAGACAGTCCTTTTTCAATGAGCAGCTTATGAGTACAATAGCCCTTCAGAATTTAGCTGTTCAAATACTTCAACCAATTTGAATGACCAACATGCTTTCACACCATGTGTCCACTATTGTAAGACTGAGCAGCTTATGTGGAGTCTGCATGTCCTCCCTGCCTTCATGTGGGTTTCCTCCGGGTGCTCTGGTTTCCTCCTACATTCAAAGACATGTGTCTGGAGTGTTTCTCCCAGGGCCTCTGCTGAAAATTGGCTTTGTCCCAAGTCGGACTTTCCTGGTTAACAAATGTTAAATAAAATAAATAAATAAATGAATAAATAAATAAAAATAACCCTTCAGAAAATAGCTGTCCATATACTTCAACAGATTTGAATAACCAACATGCTTTCTCAGCAAGAAAGTCAAAGGCCTAAACCATAAAACTACACTGACTATCCCAAAGCTTTGTCCTTTTTCTTGTTATCATACAAGCTACTGACTGGAAGTTTCTGATTCATGTAATGAGCCTCAAAGGACCTCATCCTCTCAGATCTGCACATCCACAAGTCAATGGTGGCATAACCAGGTGCTCAGGACTTCTTAATCTCTTCAGCAACACAAACAGAATATGTTACAGGGATAACTATGTATCACACAGAATACCACTTCAGAATTGTCTTCCTTTCCACATGAAGCAAAATACTTCCGTTACTCTAAACACAGACGGAATGAATGGATAGGAAGCTGAAAATGCACCCCAGGGGCAACACCTCTGTCCCTTATAGATAGCAGTAACATGTAAATGTTCTGCACAGCTCTGGGTTATTCTAATTAAATTACAAGGGCTGAAAACTTCACAGGAATGAAGGGCTAAAGCGCTTCTAAAGATACTCAAAGATCAGTATCCAAGTAATAATAATACCAATGAAACTGAAATTAGGAGCATATTGAAAACAGGATTTTAAAGTTGGTAAAAACTGGAAATTATTGACTTTGGACACAGATAATGACATTGTAGTTTTAGAAATGTTTGTGGTAAGTTTAATATTATGTGTTGGTCAGACATTTCTATATAAGGTAGAAGAAAGAGTCTGCTGCATTACAGAAATAGAAATATCAAAGCTTTTATGGGATGGTAAAAACCCTAGAGTAATAAAGAAAACATGATACTTACTGATCACCAGGACATCTAGCACTCCCCAGTCTGAGGGAGAATTTTTGAGACTCATAGTTAAGATTGACATGCCTACTCAAAAACCAAGGATATTTGGCAGGGTGGAAGCACAATGGTGTTATGTGGAATAGAGAAGATGGAAAAGCTCATATAATAAATGTATGGTCTCAACATCTATTTAAGATGGGAAATAACCAAGTACTAGAAAAAATATATATGAAATATAATGCAAAAAATGTTATAAGTCTTAAAAATTTTACAGAGAGGCAGTTGGAAATATTCCCCTTAGGAAAGGACTGAATGGTTATAGGGCATAATGCTAAAATTCAGAATCGGTTTAAAGTAAGGAGTGATCTCCAATATTAGGAACGATTAAGACAGGGAAGTCAAGTTGTCGTTTGTCAGTCTGTAAAGCAACTATTTCAGTTAAAGAAGAGAGGCAATTAAATGCATATGGCCCATGCTTGATAGTGAGGCAATGGAGGAGGGGATAAAAGAGACTAAGTGTCCAGATGCCAGCTGCAGTTAAAACAATGACAATACTAAAGAAATAATGAACATAATTTACAAATGTTTTTTAGAAGATAAAATCAAGAAAGCAGGTGGCTGAAAAAAGTGTTGGGAGACATTGTTGCATCTCATCTTTCAGGAGTAGGAATGTCAAGAAATTTGCATGACTCCCAAAAAGTCAACAAATTCCAGGAAGTTTAGAATATTTGGCTGGAAATGCCTTTATAAGTATTTTATGCACTGTGAGATTACATAAGATGCTCCCCGATGTTAGTACAGGATGCTGATGACGTCAGGAATATTGTGTTGGGAACTGGGAGCATGAAATCCGATCTTGCTGCCAGCTGACACAATATAAAACAGCTCTGGAATCTGTAAATAGGAAAATAATAGGCAAATACTGGGACTGAAGAAGAATTTCCTTCTTGGTTGAATGAGGAAACTACAAATATCAGAACATGTAAATGTTAGGAAACATAACACTCCTTTTGTCCAAAAGGCAGTAAGAAGACTTTGGAAGTCAGAAAAAACACCCCAGGTAGAAGGTTGTGAATGAGATTACAAAACCAGAGCTAGCAGGTAATAAGGAGAAACTAAATAGATGTTGTAGGCAGAAATAGATGAATTCAGACCAGGTATTTTTGGGAGACCAAGTACCTTAGTGCACCAGTACTGGGTTGACAAATGTTAGCCATTGAAAGATGAGCTCTACTGGTTGGGTGGTAAAAGCATGAGAAAGAAGGGATGGTACTGAATTTATCAAAATCTGTAATGCATGGAGTCTTGCTGGTGGTTTACTACTTTTGTCCTTCTCTTGCTATTACTGTTATCAATATCTGTCACCACGTAGAAAGTCAACCCTGTTAAGACTGATCTGTGTACCCTAATGGCTAAATGCAATATAACTGTTGCTTAATGTAACAAATAAAGCTCCTTTTTATTAAAAAAAGATAAACTTCCTATATCAGATTCATTCTTTACTTCTCATAGTAACACTCCAGTGACATACCTGGGTTTGAGAAAAGGAAAGTGTCTTGTGATAATGCGTGTTCTATCTTTCATAATACTCTGGCTCTTTTATCCCATTTATCCAGTTGTACTCTGAGCTGAATAAATAGCCTTGTTTGTGTTGTTTCTCATGTCATGTTAAATCAGTCAGTCCAATTTGGAAAAAAAAAAAAAAAAAGAGTCCTCTGACTTTTTTTTTGTATCAGAATACTTTTTTTCCTTGCTATCATTCCCCATCTAGTCGTCCATCCTTGTTTCTTTATTAATTCTGTACCTGGTCTGCTTAGGTAAAGTATTCATTTCTGAAATTGTGCCTGAGCAGAAGGCTACTAGAGCTGCAGCTACAGAGTGAATGTCCCTTAAGTTCTTAACATGCAGGGGGCAATTCAATAAACCCTACATGGAACGATTCTCCTTGTAGGAATAGTGTTGCGGCCTGAACATGGAATATGGCCGCCAAGTGAGCCAGGAAACAGGACTGGGGGCTGTGCACGAGTATGAGGACATGGTTCAAACACGGAGGTGTCTGTGGAATGCAAATCACCTCACCTGCTGGTGAAAACCTTGCAAATGAGGTGAATTTGCGATCCTGCAAGCAGAAAGGCATCTGTGTAGGTGCCGTGTCTGCAAGCAGTGTACCAGACTAAAAAATTGAAACAGGGGCTGTGACAGCCCAAATAAAAGGTTGTATATGTGACAGTAGTTATGAGAATGGCCAAATCTATGGCTAGTGAGATGAGAAATTAATGAAATATATGAAAAATTAATATTTTTAAATACATATGTCACATTTAAGTGACGTGCAAACATGCTATTTTTTGGAAATAAAAATTAAAATATGTAAAATATGAAATATACAGGTATGCAAAGTTATTGCATTATAGTGGCCAGCATGTAGAGTCATACAATGGCAGGTTACAGTGGTTGCTAAGGAGATAGCCACTGGTGTAGCAGGCCAACTTCTCCTCGCTGTCTCTCTAGGCAAAAAATGGAATTCCCTTCCTCCCTCTCTAAGAACTTGCTAACTTGTTCCGCTTCCACAATATGCAGGGGTCAATGTGCTATGTATGTGCATGATTAATAGTGTCAGGAAGTAGACAGCACTGACTGGTGGCTGTTGTGGCTTAGTGATCTAAGTATTGTACTGTGGTTGACAGGGTCCATGGCTCGAGACTGGCCGTGGCTACTATTTTGCATGCCAGCTACACCTATGGTAGGAGTTGTAGAGACAGTCTTGAAGTCAATATTTGCTACTGCAGGAAAGCTGGAGAATGGAGGGGCAGGGGGGCACACATATGGACAGTACACAGCTCTGAGTAATCTAGATGGTGCCTAGTAGAACAGCAGGTTGTGACAAGTCAGTCTTGTGCCAGGATATAAAGGTTTCCACGTTATTGTGTCAGTACTGACAACAAGTCAGTGGGCACCATCCACACCCCTGGAATGACAGGGTTTCTCCAAATGTCCACACGTATGCCTCATATATCTGTTCTGCTTGTCGTAACATTGCATTTGCCTGGCAAACTATTTGCAAACCAATAAAGGTTGATGTGAAAACATCAGTGACGGGCAGTTGAGATGCAAACATCATACCCATAAGAAAATGCAAGCTAATACAAAACCATTCTAACAACTGCCTACGTTTGGAAGAGCAATATTAAGACCCTGTCCCCATGTCTGGGCTTGTGTCCAACTGTTACATATGGTCAGGGCCAGTGCTAGCATTTTGGGGGGCCCCCAGTAAGTTTCAAGTAGGGGCCCAACCCAGGAGAATTAAAAGTCTGACCATGTTGCCATCACGCCCCTTCCCTGTTAAGCTTATCCAGCACTATTTAGCCATCACTGCATAGTGTTACTAAATTTAGACCATTGGAAGTGCCACAAGGTACACACACTGACTAGTATTTAATACCAATGTTCCATTATGTCAAGCTCCTGTACCACAGCAAGGTGGCCACACAGAAGTACACTCACACACTGACTGAAATTTAGTAGCAAAGTTTTTACATTACAACAAACTTCTGTATCGCATCAAGGTAGTCAATCCCACACAGGTACAATAAGGCACCCACACTAACTCCCACACACAGGACATAGACACGCAAGTCAAAGACAGCACTACAGCGAGACTGAATAAAGATATCCACACAGACCCTCATACAGGACAGAGGCACACAAAACATACAGCTACACAGATTCTCACACACAGGACATAGACACTCACACATGATGAAGACAGCACTACAGCAAGACTGAACATCATCACCCACATAGATTACCACATACAGGACAGGCACCTACACAAAACAAAGACAGCATTATAGCAAGACTGAAGAGACATCCACACAGACTCCCTCACACAGTACAGAGACACACAAGACAGACAGCTATACAGACTGTTGCACATGGGACATAGACACCATCATATGAAGACAGCACTACAGCAAGGCCCAGTAAAGTATTCATGTTTGTCAACACTGCATGAATGAGAATGGATATGCTTGTAAGCAAGTTAAACAGTTCAGTCAAATCCCCCAATTGATTGAAACAGTTTTTTGCTATGTAGGACATGTTTCAGGTGTTTACATGTCCTATCGGGTCCCTAAAACCTTATCCATAAGCTTTTAATAGTTGTATGTACAATACAATAGTGTTAAACTACTTAAGCCCCTTGTAAGTTTCACCAGTACCAGCTGCAGCACATCACAGATACCTTCCCCCTGCAATTCTATTTTTTTCATTTTGTTTTATGTAGTAATGTATGGCCCCTCCTCATAAGGGCATCCTGTTTCAATTGCTTCAGGTTCCAACGCATTTTTCTAAAGTTATACCCAGTGAACAGTAGCTAAACAATTCAATTTGGTTAGCAGAGGTAAAGGGCTAAAGTGTGGTCTAACCTGGTGCTACTTAAAAAAAAAATATTCAACATTATTGATACCAAAACAAAAACAATTAGGGAAACCTTACTGATAGAACTCTGACTGTCTATCTTCCACACTAAGGTTCAATATCACTTTTAAAACAAAGACATAAAGCTTGGGAGACATGGATTCACAACAAAACATTGACAAATCAACAATATTATATAGAACTAAGGAATAAAGCCAAAAAAACAAATCAAGCTTGATAAAAAAAAAACAAAAAAAAAACACTACACCAACACTCAAAACACAAAAATAACCCACAAAAATTCTGGTCTGCCATCTTAAAATTCTACAACCAGGCAAAATTGGTACCCCTTACCTAACAACCAGTAACTCTGCAGACAGTATCACCACACAGTTTAATAAATACTTTACTAAATCTATCCTACCCTCACAAATAAGAACTGCTCCTCACTTCCTCCAAACCTCTCACCCACAGCCCAGAATAACAACTTCTCTCTGCAACCAATCCCAACAAATACTATGAAACAAAATCCTAAATAAATGCAAACCCAATACACCTGCAGCCAATAATTTACCAGCTGGATTTGTTAAAATTACAGCCAATGACATTTCATTCTCAGTCTCCATACTAATCAGTCAATCCATATCAGAATGCCACAAACCCTCCATCTGGAAAATATAATACCACTACATAAAAAAAGGAACTCTACAGGACTATCAAACTATTGCCCTATTGCCATTCTATCCCTTTTATCAAATATCCTAGAAAAATGCATTCATTCACAAATCCTACATTATCTGTTAGACAACAAACTTCTGGCAAACACTCAGCATGGTTTTCGCTCTTATCACAGCACTACAACAGCCATTCTCAGCTTCACTAATACCATTAACTATTACCATAACAAAGGTAAACTCATTTCTTCTATCTTTCTAGATCTCTCTAAGGCTTTCGATACAGTTTCCCACAATAAACTCTCATCTGCACTTTCTTATCTTAATCTGAGCTACTCCACTATTACACAGTTCCAGGACTATTTTTAGGTCGTACTCAGGCAGTAAAATAGAAAAACATCCTATCTCCCCTTCTGCTTGTTACTTTAGGACTTCCTGAAAGCTCTATAACTTGGACCACTTATTTTTAACAAATTTACCAGCAACCTTCATACTGCCACCTCACGTGCCACTTTAGGGTTGAATCATCTGCATATTGAACTAATCTGCTCTGCCCCATCTTTCCAACAACTTCAAAAAATAAAACAAGAATCCTTTACTGCAGCTGAAAACTGGCTAGCCAATTCTCAGCTCATTCTTAACCCAGACAAAACTAAACTGATGTTATTTCACCCCACCAAAGCCACTACTCCAACCACTCCTTTCATAATCACTTCTAATAGCAATGCCTACATTACTCCTGTAGCCCAAACTAAACTTCTAGGGGTCATCATTGATCAAAACATGAAATCTGATATGCACATTGCCCAAACAATAAAGAAAGTGCATAAAAATTTTGGAACTCTTCACATGTGCAATAAATACCTCACCAACAATACTAAAACAATTATTGCTAGAACCCACCTAGTCTCCATACTTTGCTATGCACCCCCCATTTCACTAACCTTAACAAATCTGACTTAACTAAGCTAAATTGCTGTTACAACAAAATAGCAAAATTTGCAACCAGTCTGACCTATCAATCTCATCACTGCCAGGCCCTTAAAATACCCCGGTTAGAACTACCAAATCTGCTCACCCTCAATCAACTCACCCATCAAATAATTCACCAAACTGAAAAAATGCCAGCCCTTCAAGACATACTAATCCAGTACTCAAACAAACGCATGGTAAGATTCAGTAATAGATTACTAATCAACATAACCAGAGATAAAAACAGTCCTGGAGACTATCTATATTCCAACTTCATTGCTAAAACCGGGAACAATTTGCCCTTTAACATTAGAACCACAGACAACAAAATAACCTTTAAAAACCTTCTCAAAACACACTTGGCAAGTTCATGGATTTCTCCATGTTCCATCCCAAACTAAACCCACTTTTAATTCCCCCTACCCACTGCCAATATTTTATCTTATTTTTATTTTTCCTACCTTCTCTAACAAGTTCCTCACTCTCTCTAATATGACAAACTTATTTGTTATTCCTTATGCATGACAAGTTATCTGTTGTAATATTGCTTGTAAAAATATTGTTTATTATATTTCTTGTAATGTTTTAAAACTGCAGCGGAGCTTTTCTCCCCCGGCCTCTGCTCCACTGAAAATGGACTTGTTCAGCCAATCGGACTTTCTCAATAAACAAATGTTACATAAATAAAATAATTTGTTGTGGAAAATTAGTGAGGACTGAATTCAGTAAATAATGACAGTCATTTGAGTTTCAGACATCATATCCTTCAGAAAATGCATGGTAATGCAAGACCGTTTATTCCAGCAACTTTCTAAGGTTATAATAACAATATTTAAAATGTGTCACTACTTTTGAGGCTTTGCCAAGATTTTTTGCATTAAGAGGTTTAGAGCTATGTAGGTAACTTTGGAGCTTTTCTCCCAGGGCCTCCTCTGAAAATGGGTTCTCGCCCAGTCGGACTATCCTGGTAAACAAAAGTAAATAAAATAAAAAAAAAGACAACTTACTTCCCTGGCTGTCTAGCTGCTGCAGCCAATCAGGTCCTTTGCTTTACTGAAATGGACATGATTGAGTGCAGCTTACAGGCAACAGTTTAAAAAAAAGCAGACTCGTGTGGTGACGTTACAAACCATGCAGTCATCTAGGAGGTGCTGAACAAGGCATGGAGGAGGTGGAGAAACCCACAGCTGCTTCGTGCAGGTGCCTTCGTATGTGGGGAGATAATCGGGGGCTCTCCAGGTTCAGTGGGTGCCTAACGCTGACTATGAAACCATGGCCAACAGAATAACTTTTAAAAACCTTCTCAGAACACACTTAGCAAGTTCATGGATTTGTGCATGTTCCAACCCAAACTAAATAACCCACTTTTACTTCCCCCTGCCCACTACCAATATTTTATCGTATTTTTATTCTTCCTACCTCTTGTATCTATTCTTCCTGCCTCCTCTAACAAATTCCTCTAATATGACAAAATTTCTTTGTTCTTTTTTATGCGTGACCTCATATCTGTTGTAATATTGGTTGTAAGAACATTTTTTTCTTACTATATTTCTTGTAATGTTTTAAAACTGTAGTGGAGCTTTTCTCCCCAGACCTCTGCTCCACTGAAAATGGACCTTTTCAGCCCAGTCAGACTTTCCTGGCAAACAAATGTCAAATAAACAAACTAAGTTGTTGTGGCAAATCAGTGAGGACTTAATTCACTAAATAATGACTTGATAATATAAATTTGAGTTTCAGACATCATATTCTTCAGAAAATGTATGGTAACAGAAGACCGTTTATTCTAGCAACTTTCTAAGGTTCTAAAAAAAATATACAAAATGTGTCCCTATCTTTGAGGCTTTGTCCAGACTTTTTGTACTAAGAGGTTGAGAGCTACATAGGTAACTTTAGAGCTTTTCTCCTTGGGCCTCTGCTGAAAACAGATTCTTGCCCAGTGGGACTATCCTGACAAGTAAAAGTAAATAAAATAAATTAAAGAAAAAAAAATATAACTTACTTCCCTGTCTGTCTGTCTGCTGCAGCCAATCAGGTTCCTTGTTTTACTGAAATGGACCTGACTGAGTGCAGCTTACAGGCATAAGTTAAAAAAAAAAAAAAAAAAAAAAAGCGGACTCGCGCGGTGACGTTACACAGCTGTGCAAACATCTAGGAGGGACTCAACAAGGCAAGGCAGAGATGGAGAAACCTGCAGCGGTTTCATATGGGGGCCCTTGTATGCAGGGAAATAATCTGGGGCTCCCCGTGGCTGGTGGTTCAGCGAATGTCTAACGCCGGCTATGCATATGGCCCTGTCCAAATGTCGGTCTGTAAGAGTTTGAGAGCTATGGCCAACATGTAGCCTTATAATAACAGTGCAACACAAAACCACAGCAGATGTATGGGGCACAATGATGGAACCTGCTAAAACAGGTACAGTCACAGGTGTAAAGTCAGTAACCCTGTGTGTGATGTTATGACTTCTACCCCAGTCACACCATAACTACAAATACATAACAGCAGCAACTGTGGACAAAGCCTGTTACCGGACTACAGAAGGACAAAGACACACATATAAGGGGAAGGTGAACAACTGGCCAGACAAACGTAGAATGTGCACACTACAACAATCAGGGCAGTAACATAGGTTCCCTGCGTGTATGGAGTCAGTAAGCAAATGTCTGTCAGTGGTTCCTCACATTAATCTATACTGATCTGCCACTGACATACCAGGAAATCACAGTACTGTGTAAAATGTACCACACATATTACGCAAAACTCTGCTCAGTCCAATACGCTCTGTACCCACCCCAGAATATGACTCTGTTAATAAGGATAGCACACAGCCAGGAGATCACTCAGCCAGTATATCACTGAGGTGCTGGTCTGTTTACACAGGTTCATCAGCCAATCGGCTGTAGCACACACAACCCTGGACCAGAGTACAGGTAGGTCTGGAGTGGAGTCCCACTGTTGGTACTGAAGGTCATATTGGGCATGCTCCTACACTTAGTGAATGTGGGGCCATGTCTGAACCCACATCTGACTATAGAGCTGTGTTATCCATATATGCCTTTGCATACAGACAACTATGTACACCTTAACTGTCTCTCCCATCCCATGAGACAAGATTACCCTCGTGTATCTGTATGTGGCACATGTAAGATATATCTAGATCTAAAGAAATGTGCACAGACTGGGAAAAATATGCCATTGAAAAAGCAAAATCCAAATGTAAAACAAAACAACCAATGGAACAGCACACTAGCTGAAGCTAAAAACTTGTTTTATTACCAAACAAATAAAATTGGTAAGCGCTTTCACTTTTGCTTCATCATACCATATACACAGAGAGAAGAGCAACCTTTACTTATAGGCAATCCAATTACTAAGCAACAAATCACATGCTAAGGCTCACAGTTAAAGGAGAAAGACATAATAAAACCACAGTGTATGTAAAATTGTATACATATCTGAAGAAACTGCATACAGAAAAAATGCATACAAAGAAAAATGCAGAAAAACATCAGTGTCATAAAACAAACACAGACAGACAAAAATATAAAAACAAAAATAAGAAAAAAATATAAAAAAGTATTTTAACTCCTAAGACTATGTCCCTTCAGAATGGGTCTAAGTGGGACTTTCTCGTTAAGTCCACCACACTTAACAGCTATCAGTCTTATCCATCTAACCTTCCAGGTTTCGATTAGATTCCTGATGTCACCACCTCTAATGCTGGGATAAATTCTGTCAATAACCATGAACCTGAAGGTGTGTCTGTTGATAGTATTGATCACATGATTAGAGAGGGCATTGGTGGTAGAGGCACAGCGTATGCCATATAAGTGTTCTCCAATTCTGTCCCTCAAGGTTCTATTGGTTTTCCCAACATAAAATGCTTTACAGTGCATGTAATAAGCAAGACAGATGACATGCATAGTCATACAGGTAGTCCCTATCCTAAAACTAAACCTATGACCAGTGTCATGGTGCTCAAAGCATCCACTTCTGTCTATGAAACTGCAAAAGTTGCAATTACCACAGGGTATCATAGTCCCTTCAATCCTACTCACATCATGATTGTAACTGTTGGGATCACACGACAACCTCTTCAAGTTCTTTGTGTTCTTGTTAAGGAGTCTAGATGTGTCAGATACTATTCTTTTGATACTGGGGTCAGTGGTTAACAAGCCCCAGTGTTTCCTAGTGATGTTCATAGTCATTATGGAATCTGTGGTATAGTTAAGTGGAACAGAAATGCTGGCAGGTACAACAGGTAATGGACATGCATTGTCCCCATCCTGTTCAGAAAAATATGGTTTCACTATATTGGCCCTAAGGGGGGAATGGTGGTTAGTACTGCATCATCCTCTCCTTCCTTATAACCTCTATCCTTTAGCCTATGCCTTAGTTGAGTAAGTTCCCGATTGAAATCTTCTTCTGCCCCATTTAATCTAGAGTCTCAAAGCCCCTGCCCCTTCACTATGTTTCTAAACATATGAGGAGGGTGCATACTGCATCTGTGGAGCAAAGAGTTCCTACAACATGGCTTTCTATAAATTCCTGTGCACAATGACCCATCTGCTTGTCTGTTTATAAGTATATCTAGAAATTCAATCTGTGTTTTTGAATATATCAAAGAAAACTTCAAAAAGTTGGTGGTCAGATTTAGGTCGTGATGGAACTCAATCAGGTCCTCAACTCCACCTGTCCAAATAAAAACAAATCATCTACAAATCTACGGTAAAATGGAATATACCGTTCAAAGATAGAGGTGGGGAAAAGACATTCCTCCTCTCAGCATGCCATAACCATGTTGCTATAATTGTTGGCACTGGATGTGGCTATTGCTACGCCATCCTTTTGTTGGTAGTAGATTCCATCAAACACAAAAATGTTCTCAAGGGCTAATCTCATACTGAGTTGTAATAACTCAGGTAGGGCTTGGTCATAACTGCTGTACTTATTAAGATACCTGTCAACATATGTCAGCCCAGTGCAGTTAGGAATCATTGTAAAGAAGGACTGTACCTCCACAGTCACTAGAAAATACCTCCTACTAAGGGGTTGTGTCTTAATGAAGTCAAACAGGTTCCAAAGGAATTGTTTGGAATCCTTCAGCACTATTTGATTCTTATCCGGAATGGGACACAAATGTTTCTCTACAAAAATGGAGAAGGGTTTGGTACCCCAACCCCGACCAGCCACAATTGGCCTCATTGGTGGTTTAAGGCTATCTTTGTGTATGTTAGGCTTGCCCTGTATAACAGGGATCAGGGGCACATTGACCAAAAAATAATTATATAGTTCATAATTGATTTTCTTATCATTCAAGCATTCCATTAATATATCGTCTATTCTCAGTTTAAGAAAATGTATATCACTTTTAGTAACAACATAATGTTCACTGTCACCCATCTCTTTCATAGATTGAAAGTAGTCATGCCTATCCATATCTGCAATGGAGCCGTCTTTGTCGGCTGGCCTGATGGCTATAGTGTTATCATCACACAGTGTTTTCAATGCCAATTTCTCCACAGGAGTTAAGTTATTACTATAGCTACCTCTGTAATTATTAAAAGCTTCATGCAAATCATTTTCAATAAGCTTAACAAAGACTTCCAACAGAGAGTGTGGGGTAGGCATATATAAGCTACGTGTCTTAAACATGTTCATATTCACAGAATTCATACTGGTCATGTCACCAAACAGTATCCTTAGCGACACATTTCTTGCAAACATTTTAATGTCTAAAATAATGTCAATCAAGTCAATGTGCTGCATGGGTATAAAAGAGAGACCCTTACCCAGTACACTCAGCTCAGAGGGAGTGAGGGATCTCTGAGACAAACTCCACACATTTAAGTTGCTGTGTCCCTCCACGTCTTTTTCAGTGACTGGTTCATACTCTGCTCTACCGGTAGTTTCCTTTTTGTTCTCCCTCTGCTCTGTGACCGGTCTCTGCTGGGCCGTTGTGCCTTGGCAATGGGTAAAGGGAACCAAATGGGGCAGAAGAAGGTTTCAATCAGGAACGTACTCAGCTAAGGGGTAGGCTAAGGGATATAAGTTATAAGGAAGGAGAGGATGATGCAGTACTAACCACCATTCCCTCCCTTAGGGCCAATATAGTGAAACCATATTTTTCTGAACAGGATGGGGACAATGCATGTCCATTACCTATTGTACCTGCCAGCATTTCTATTCCACTTAGCTATACCACAGATTCCAGAATGACTATGAACATCACTAGAAAACACTGGGGCTTGTTAACCACTGACCCCAGTATCAAAAGAATAGTAGCTGACAAACCTAGATTCCTTTACAAGAACAAGAAGAACTTGAAGAGGTTGTTGTGTGATCCGGACAGTTACAATCATGATGTGAGTGGAACTGAAGGGACTATGATACCCTGTGGCAATTGCAATGTTTGCAGTTTCATAGACAGGAGTGGATGCTTTGAGCACCCTGACACTGGTCATAGGTTTAGTTATAGGATAGGGACTACCTGTATGACTATGCATGTCATCTGTCTTGCTTAGTGCATGCTTTGTAAAGGATTTTTATGTTGGGAAAACCGATAGAACCTTGAGGGACAGAATTGGAGAACACTTATATGGCATACGCTGTGCCTCTACCACCAATGCCCTCTCTAACCATGTGTCAATACTAACAACAGACACACCCTCAGGTTCATGGTTATTGACAGAATTTATCCTGGCATTAGAGGTGGTGACATCAGGAATCTAACCGAGATCAGGGAGGTTAGATGGATGATAAGACTGAGAGCTGATCAGGGTCGTGGGCTTAACGAGAAAGTCCCACTAAGACCCATTCTGAAGGGATACAGTCTTAGGAGTTAAAAGACTTTTTTTATATTTTTTGTTTATTTTTGTTTTTATATTTTTATCTCTATGTATTTCTTTTATGACACTGATGTTTCTCTGCATGTTGAATTTTTCTTTGTATGCATTTTTTCTGTATGCAGTTCCTGTAGATATTTATACAATTTTACATAAACTGTGGTTTTATTATGTCTTTCTCCTTTAACTGTGAGCCTTAGCATGTGATTGGTTGCGTAGCAATTGAATTGCCTATAAGTAAAGCTTGCTCCTCTCTCTGTGTATATGGTCTGATGAAGCAAAAGTGAAAGCGCTTACCTATTTTATTTGTTTGGTAATAAAACAAGTTTTTATCTTCAGCTAGTGTGTTATTCCATTGGTCGTTTTGTTTTACATTTGGATATATCTGGATCTGCCGAGTGTGATATACATACATATATATAGGTAACATATACAAATTCATTCTTTCATATACTCTCATTCTTTATCTTTTTTTCCATACAGTAATTCTATTTATTGTATACTAAAATTAATATTTTCTCATTTAAGAGCAATTCCAGTCATTCTCTTATGTGCAATCATACCTCTCAACTGTCCCTGATTTTCAGGGACGTCCCTGATTTTGACTCAAATTTTAACTCTGTCCCTCTTAATCCCTCCTAAAACTAGTGACTTTTGGAGGAAAGGTGGTGAATTACACTTAATGAATAATGACAATAATTAAGAGTTATAAACTTCTTTTACTTCAGAAAATGTGTATTAATTCATATGCTCTGATTCTGTCAATCTTTCAAGTTAATAGCACTAATATTTTAAAAGTGTCCCTGATTGTCCCTGATTTTTTCTTGACTTGTCCCTGATTCTGTTGAAATTTGTCCCCAATTGGTTGAGAGGTCTGTGTGCAATATCACCCAATCTCACATCTGTGTATAGTGTACTTTTCTTTTCATGTATTAATTATTTAGTAGTCAATGTTGACCAGTGTAATATATAGTGTACAAGCATGTGCAATGGCTACTCAGATATTTAGTTTTGTACTGTAGTTATTATTTATTCTTTAATAGGTATCATGTCTGTCTTTTTGTGTTTGTTTTCTCTCGTAAAAGAGCTGACACTCGAAATTCCATTTAGGTAGCACTTGTGTTTCCTAAGTGACAATAAAGTTTCTTTGAATCTTGAATCAAATACATCAATTATAGACAAGCAGAGACAGGGGGATAGAGACAGATAGAGAGAGAGAGAGACACACACGGGAAGGCATAGAGTGATGCACCACTGCAGCTATTTGCACACCAATTGTAACCAGTGGCATGTGCAAGTACTAAGGTGAGCTCCATTGTGTACTAGTAGTGAGGAAGGGATTGTAATCTTACATCACCCGCCTTGTGTGTGTATGTTTCTGTATCTATTGCATTTACAGCCAAATACGCACATCCAAAAGGCCTACATCTATGTAATGCTCACCCATTTTATGGCCCTGATACTAGTGTACTCCACAACAGTAGCCTACCTGTCAGCAGCTACTGATGTCATCCACTCCAACAACAGTGCCAGACACTCTTCAAATGAATAAACCTTGTGGCACACACAATAAGTACGTATCACTATAGTGTAGACAGTCTGATAGATAGCGGTTCGAATTCCAACAATGGCAACTCAGTGTGTGTGTGTGTGTGTGTGTGTGTGTGTGTGTGTGTGTGTGTGTGTGTGTGTGTGTGTGTGTGTAGGTGTGTGTGTGTGTGTGTAAGGATATCCAATTGTGGAAGTGTGTATTTGTTGCCTATGTGTGTGCAATGCCAATATATTTTAAGGCCTGTTCCACCCAGCAAACCCCCATTCGTCTAAATTACAAGGCCTGCTGATGTCATCCACCTTAGAAGCACCGCTGGACACTATTCAGTCATATAAGCTCCATGGCACATGTGATAAGTATGTAGCACTATAGTACATGCAACTAGACAGGTAGGGTTATAACCTCAGTACTAACAACTGTGTGTGTGTGTGTGTGTGTGTGTGTGTGTGTGTGTGTGTGTGTGTGTGTGTGTGTGTGTTTGTAGGTTATACCATTTTGAGGCCTGTTCCACCTAGTAAACCCCCCACTGCCCTACCTTACAAGGCCTGCTGATGCCATCCACCTTAGAAGCACAGTTGGACACTTTTCAGCTATATAAGCTTTGTGGCCCATGGAATAAGTATGTAGCACTATAGTACACACAGCTAGATAGATAGGTAGGGGTTCTAATCTCAGTACTGTCAACTGTGATACTGTATATGTGTGTGAGAAGCATATCCCCTGTGTGTGTGTTGGTTATAAAGCAAGTAAAAATAAACAATCACTCAACCAGTAACCACATCTCCCAAAGACAACCAGGACAGCAGATCCAAGGAAAAAACAGACTTTAATGTTCGCCAACACAGTAATAGCAGAAATTCATAAAAAAATCAGTTTAGCTCGCTTTCACCCAGTAAAATACTAGGCTTCTTCAGAACAAAGAAGCATCCCCATCCAGTACATTTAAATAATGCAGCACAACCAATCACATCCATAAATCAATTAAGTGTGCATACCATCAATTAATTACCATGGAATAACCTAATTAAAAGCATAATGAAGATGAACTGCATCTCTAGTATTCAGAAAATGCATGTTACATCCACTCTAAAATAGAGGTGTATTTGGTTTAAACCTTAAAATCCAGTTTATAAAATCAGTGTCAAAACCCTACTATAACAATAAATATCATATTAAATAAAAATAGGAAAAATGCAAATATAAAATACATCAATCATTCAGAACAATAAATACAATACCAATAACAGCAAAATATTTAGTAAATAAATAAAGATATTAATATAAATTTTACAATTTAGCAGCCCTGAGTTTTAAAACACTGTTAATACTAATATGGTCATTGAGACCAGGGGGGTCTACCTGCATCTAACTTCAACTGCCAAAACAGTTCTCTGTATTCCACCCTGGACTCCCAGCTCCCTCCATGGGGATTGACTAACACTTACTCTAGCAAAAAAAAAATTTTATTCTCATGTCCTTACATGTTAAAGAGTGTCTATAAAAAGCATTTGATTCCTTTCCTCTAAAAACCTCGTATAAATGCTCATAAATCCTTCTCCTAAGTGGTCTCTCGGTCTTACCGATATAAAAACTCTGGCAATTTTCACAAATCCCAATATACACCACCCCTTTCCTACTACAATTGTAGTATTTTGATGCTTTCAACCTAAAATCCCTAGATGGAATATATAACTCACCCTTATCCAAAATGTATCCACATTGTTGGCAGGCTCCAGATTTGTGAGTCCCCCGTCTTACTTCATCAGTAACCTAACAACCTGTTTCCTTTCAAAGAGTTCTTTAAGGTTGGTGCCCCTCCTTCTAATGATAGTAGGATGGTTCAGAAGAAATGTTCTAGTGTCATCATTGAACTTTAAAATATTCCTTTCCCTGTTCATAATAACCTCATTGGTCATGTTGTCCACCAATTGTTTGAGATAACCTCTCTCTAAAAAAGTGAAGTCAGGGTCCTAACCTCTTCTAAAAATTCAGCAGTCACACTGGTCATTCTAGAGGCCCTAATCATCTGCCCCTTTACGATCCCTTTTATTTTTGATAGTGAGGGTGTTAGCTCTCAAAATGTAAGTATGCATTAGAAAACGAAACCTTTCAGTATAATTTGGACTGAAAGCAGTGGTTAAGCACATCCTTATAAAGTGTAATGTCTAAATAAGTGATGGAAAAATCACTAACTGTGTATGTAAAGGCCAGGAGATTAGTAGTTTGGTTAAGATACACCATAAAATCATCAAATTTCTCTCTAGGCCCATCCCACAGTAAACAAATATCATCTAAGTAACGGGTGTAGAATGTGATGTAACCCCACCAATCCCCATGGAGGGAGCTGGGAGTCCAGGGTGGAATACAGTTAACTGTTTTGGCAGTTGAAGTTAGACGCAGGAAGATCCCCTGGTCTCAATGACCATATTAGTATTAACAGTGTTTTAAAACTCAGGGCTGCTAAACTGTAAAATTTATAGTTATATTTTTATTTATTTACTAAATATTTTGCTGTTATTAGTATTGTATTTATTGTTCTGAATGACTGATGTATTTTATATATGCATTTTTCTGTTTTTTATTTAATAGGATATTTATTGTTATAGTAGGGTTTTGACACTGATTTTATGAACTGGGTTTTAAGATTTAATCCAAATAAGCCTCTATTTTAGAGTGGATGTAACATGCATTTTCTGAATACTAGAGCTGCAGTTCATCTTCATTATGCTTTTAATTAGGTTATTCCATGGTAATTAATTGATGGTATGCACACTTAATTGATTTATGGATGTGATTGGTTGTGCTGCATTATTTAAATGTACTGGATGGGGATGCTTCCTTGTTCTGAAGAATCCTAGTATTTTACTGGGTGAAAGCAAGCTAAGCTGATTTTTGTGTGAATTTCTGCTATTACTGTGTTGGTGAATATTAAAGGCTATTTTTTCCTTGGATCTGCTGTCCTGATTGTCTTGGGGAGATGTAGTTACTGTGTGTTGGTTATACCATTTTGAGGTCTGTTCCACCCTGTTCATAGGTTCATAGGTAGGTACTAGGCTATCTGCCCCATGGCATTTATAAGCCTAGCCAGAATGTGCTGGCTTTCTCCGCCCTCTTAGATTAGTTCTCTGTGCCTCTGTCCAGCAGAGCCACTTAAGTGCTCCATGGGGTAAACTTTCTGTTTCCCATCCATTCGTCAAGGTTTCTCTTGAAGAGTGTTAACGAGGAGCTCTACCTAACGTAGACTGGAATCTTGTTCCAAAGCATGGGAAGTCTCTGGGACAGGAATCTATCCCTCCAGCATGTCCTATTTATTTTTGTGGTGAGGTTTAGATCCTTAGAGCGTGTGGCTCGAGGGGACAAGGTTTTCTTTAGGTGCATGTCCATCAATTCTGGGTTGGCTATGGCCTTATATGTCAGGCAGAGATCACCTTTGAGTAGGCGGTATGCAACCGAGTACAGCTGGAGTTTCTTCAGTCGAGCTGCATAGGGCATCTGTTTGAGGCCAGTGATCCTCTTGGTGAGGTACTTCTGTGGCCTTTCCAGCTGTTGCAGGTGTCTTGTAAGGCACATCCCAAATGGGGCGTTGTACTCTATGATGGGTCTGATGAGTGATGAGTAGAGGGGCACAATGACCTCTTTTGATCTGGATGCCAACCCTTTTGTGATTAGGTGGGCCACATAGAAGGATTTTCTAACCACTTTGGCAATGTGATTATCAAAGGAGAGACTACTATCTACTTGGGTCCCTAGATCCCTTATTATGTTTTCCGTATTTACGGGACTACCACCTATATGGTAGTTTGTGGGTACTTTGTGTTTTCCAAACACTTTTTGGCATTTAGCTTGAGGCCATGATTTTGACACCAGGTATCCGTCTCAGTGAGACCCTTTTGGAGGATGTCTGTGTCAGCTGGAGAGTCAATTATAGCCCCTAGTTTACAGTCGACTGTGAACTTGGTCAGCCATAGTCCTCCTGTGCTTGCCTGTACCTCTGAGAAGTATATGCCGAACATAAGGGCTCCTAGGACTGAGCCCTGGGGAGCGCCACTTGTAACCAGTTTAGAGTCGGACCTAGCTCCCACAACTCTCGCCATGTGGTTCTGTCTGTGATCCAGTTGGCAACCCAACTTGTGACATAGGGGTTTATGTTCAGGCTGGTGAGCTTGTCTATACCAGAATGGGGAATGGTGTCAAAGGCCTTTGTGAGGTCTAGGTAGGCTGTGTTACCCCCTTTCCCTTGTCTATAGCCTTGGTAACTGTCTCAAAGAAGTCCACCAGGTTTAAGAGACATGATCTGCCCTTAACAAATCCGAACGGGGTAGGGTCCAGTGTTTGGAGATTTCCAATGTCTCTGTTAATGAGTTCCATGATGATGTGCTCCATAGCCTTGCAGACCTGTTGACCTCCCCATTGCATTACTTTACAGGGCCTGTTCGTGTCATCCACCTTAGATTCACTGTTGGACACATTCTAGGCATATAAGCTCCATGGCACAAGGGATAAATAGGAAACATTATAGTACATACAAATAGGTAGGTAGGGGTTTGAATCTCAATACTGCTAACTGTAATACTGTGTATATATATATATATATATATATATATATATATATATATGTGTGTGTGTGTGTGTATGTGTGTGAAGCATATCCCCTGTGGCTATAATATGTGTTGGTTATACCATTTTGAGGCCTGTTGTCACCCTCCTCATAGGTTCATAGGATCATAGGTAGGTACTAGGCTATCAGCCCTAAGGTCTATACAAGCCTAGCCAAAAAGGTACCCTGGCTTTCGCCACCCAAGAAAATTATTTTCCTGTGCCCCTGTCGAGCAGAGCCACAGAGGTGATCCCTGGGGTGAATTTCCTATTTCCCATCCAATCATCAAGATTTTTCTTGAAGAGTGCTAATGAGGAGCTTTGTTTGATATACATAGGTAATTTGTTCCAGAGTATGGGAAGTCTCTGGGATAGGAATCTATCCCTCCAGCATGTTCTGTTTATTGCAGTGACAAGATTTAGGTCCCTAGAGCGTGTAGCTCAGAGGGATTGGGATTTCTTTAAGTGGAGCATGTCCAACAGCTCTGGGTTTGACATAGCTTTGCATGTTAGGCAGAGATCGCCTCTGAGTAGGTAATATGTGATGGCGTAAAGCTGGAGTTTTTTTGAGACGGTCTGCTTAGGGCATCTGTTTGAGGCCGGTAATCCTCTTTGTGAGGTATTTCTGTGGCCTTTCCAGTTGTAGATGTCTTGTGAGGTACATACCAAAAGGGGCATTGTACTCTATAATAAGTGTAATGAGTGACGAGTAGAGGGGAACAATGACCTCTTTTTTTCCTGGATGGGAAACCTTTTGTGAGGAGGTGTGCCACGTAGAAGGATTTCCTGACTACTGTGGCGATGTGATTATCAAAGGAGAGACTACTGTCCACCTGTGTCCCAAGGTCTCTTATCACACTTTCGGTGTTAAGTAGACTACCACCTATGTGGTAGCTCATGGGTACAGACTTTATACCAAAGGGGATGACAATGCACTTTTTGGCATTGAGCTTGAGGCCATGGCTTTGACACCAGGCATCTGTCTCAGTGAGGCCCTTTTGTAGGATGTCCACATTGTTAGGAGTTTCAATTATGGCTCCAAGTTTGCAGTCATCTGCGAACTTCGTTAGCCAAAGATCTTCTGTGTTAACCTGTACAGGGCCTGTTGATGTCATCCACCTTAGATGTACCATTTGAAGCTCTCCAGGCCATACCACTCAACTATAGAGATTTATGCAGAATGTTCAGATGTTTGCCACATATATGTGGTCCATGTCTCATAAAAATGAGGTTTTCTGTCAAATCATTGGCAAATCAGTGATAGCTGAAGGCAGAAATATTGACAGACATTTGAGCTTCAGATGTCATATCCCTTCTGAAACTTCATGCTGACGCAAAACTTGTTACCCTATCAGTTGTCTAGGCTTGTAAGAGCAATATGTGGAAAATGTCCATAGTTTTGGGAGGTTATCCCACCACTACTGAAGGCTTTGTCCAGATTAATTGCTGTAAGAGGTTGTGAAGTATGTCACCAGCATATAATCTCTGTGGTGCATGCAATAAGTACGTACCACTATACTACACACAACTAGATAGGTAGAGGTTCTAATCTGAATGCTACCAACTGTGAGAGTGTATGTGTGGCTGTCATGTGTGTGCGATGATTATACCATTTTGTGTGCCTGTTCCACCCTAATTTCCCCCATTGCCAACTTAGTCAGGGCTTACAGATGTCATCCACCTTAGAAGTGCAGTTACACATTTTCTAACACAATAGCACTGTGGTGTGTGCAATACTCATGTCGGTCTGTAGTGTACATAATTAGATAGGTAAGTGTTCTAATCTCAAAAGTGGCAACTCTGTGTGCATGTGTGTTTCAATGCATGTCCCCATTCAGCAGTGTGTCTGTGTGGATGAGATGGCTCTACCATTTTAAGGGCCTGTTAACTTCCCCAGTGGCAATCCTTACAGAACATGCAAATGTCACCCACCTGAATATTAGAGGCAGACACTGCAAAATTATATAAGCTATGTGGCACTTGCGTTATGTACGTAGCACTATTGTATGTAAAACTAGGCAGGTAGGGGTTCTACTCTCAACAAGGGCAGTTCATGTGTGGGTGTGTGTATGTATGTATATCCCCTTGCAGCAGTGTGACTGTGTAGGGACACCACCATACCTCTCAACCCCTTAGAGAAAGACACCTGGATAAAGTCATACAGAAAAGTGTGACAAAGGCCAGATATTAAGCTAAATCTTTACATATTGCTGTGACAAACATAGAAAGTAGATAACATAACAGGTTGTGCATTCACATGCATTTTCTGAAGGGTATGAGGTGTGACATGAAAATATCCATTATTATTCTCTAACATTAGTCTTCCATGATTTTCCATAAATTTTCTAGAAAATCACAATATTCTGACAAACAAAACAAAAATATGTGGCAAACATCAGGGCATTCTGCAGAAATATGTAGTGGCGAGAGGTATGGCCACCATCTGTACCACCCTACAGGTTGCAGTCCATGTTTGGCCAGGTGTGACCTGTGACAACAACTCAAACAATACAGAGATCCCCAGAGTGTAGGACAACAAATATTTCCTAAAGTTGTCTACTAGTTGCATGAAGTAGTTATTTCACATCAGAAGCACCATAATGTTATGAGAAATAGCATAACCTATGGTGATGTGACACAAAGAAGCTGTCATATTGGCAAAGTAAGGAAATTCCTGACCATTGCACTTGCCATGGGTATGGTATGTCCTGCCAATTGTCACGGTACAACAAGACATGTCCCACAGTCCACATGTGACAAGGTGGCAACCCCAATTTGTGCTGCCTATGTGTGTGCAATATGTAGATATGTAGAAGCCCTGTGAGTAGCTGCTGCCCCCGATGATCACATTTATTTTATTTGTTTATTTGCCATTTGTTAACTGGGTCAGTCCAACTGAGTCAATGGCCCGTTGTCAGTGGAGACCCGAGGAGAAAAGCTCCAATTACAATTACAATCATTCCAAAAAGGAAATTACATCACAAAAGGAGTTTATACAACAAAAGATGTAAACACAATTAAACTGTTTTGTACAAGTTTTTTATACATGTATTTATATACAGTGTCAAAACGATGGTGTCAAAGCAAGGAGAAAAAAGGAATGATTTACTCAGAGGAAGTTGGAAATGTTTTCCAAGGAAGAGGGGCAAGAAGAGAAGAAAGAGAAAAGATGGTGAGTATAAGGAAGTGGTATTAGGAATAAGGTAAGTGGGATCTGGTTGGAGCTGGACAGGGACAGGACTAGGTGTTCTGTAGGTAATGCTTGAGTACTAGTTTGAATAGGGACTTATGGGGGATACCTCTTAAATTGTGAGGAAGGGAGTTCCAGGAGTGAGCAACTGAGTATTTATATAATGACTTGCCAATGTTTTTCAATGGTTTGTATGTGTCCAGAAGATGTTTGTCTGATGAATGGAGTTGACATTGGGGGGGTTAAATTGTGATACAATATTACAGATAGAGGGGCAGGACATAGGGTATAAAGAACTGAGTGTATTATATGCAGTTGTGGAAGGAGAAGTTGTTTTGGGAATTCAGGCCATTGCAAAGATTTAAGGGCAAGGCAGTGATTGGATTTATAGGAGAGGTTAGTGGCAAATTTAGCTTTTTTATTATAGGTTTGTCCTAGTTTGCTGAGAAGAGAAGACTGAAGGTTAGTGAGGACTGGGGCTGCATACAGAAGATTGGGTAAGAGGAGAGATAAGGCTAGGGAGGACGTAGAGGAGTTAGAAAGAAATTTATGATTTTGGTACAGCAGGCCAAGTTTTGGTGTTTTTTTATGCACAGATTGATAAATGTATGTCAAGTTTTAGTTCATCACTGATGGTAACACCAAGTAATTTGGTGTGTGGTTTGGGTCTAATGATGGTGTTTTTGAGGGAGGTAATGAAGAAAGGATTTATGTTGTGCAAGGTTTGTAGGAAGGAATAGCAAAAGTTTTTTTTAGGGAGGGGGTTTAATATTAGTTGATTGTCAGTGAGCCAGGTCTCAATGGAAGTGAAAGTGTCTTGGGTATGAGAAAGTAGTTCAGGGATGGTGTGGGCAGTGGTTATGAGGGTGGAGTCGTCAGCATATTGTAAACGAGTTGAGAGGTTAGTAGCGGAGTGTAAGTTGTTAGTAAAGCTATTGAACACGAGAGGACCCAGGACAGAGCCTTGGGGGACTCCAGTGTTGATGGGTAGAAAAGGAGAGGTGATGGTTTGCCAGCGTATAGATTGAAGTCTGTTAGATAAATAACTAAAGAACCAGGATATAGAGAGGGGAGAAAGATAAAGGTCAGAAAGTTTAGTTAACAGTTTAGAGTGGGAGACAGTATCAAAGGCCTTGGAGAGATCAAGGAATAGACAGGAGAGACATAGATTATCACAGGCCTCTGCCAGAGGTATCAATGGAAGTGAAAGTGTCTTGGGTATGAGAAAGGAGTTCAGGGATGGTGTGGGCAGTGGTTATGAGGGTGGAGTCATCAGGATATTGTAAAAGAGTTGAGAAGTTAGCAGCGGAGTGTAAGTTGTTAGTAAAGCTATTGAACAAGAGAGGACCCAGGACAGATCCTTGGGGAACTCCAGTGTTGATGGGTAGAAAAGGAGAGGTGATGGTTTGCCAGCATATAGATTGAAGTCTGTTAGATAAATAACTAAAGAACCAGGATATAGAGAGGGGAGAAAGATGAAGGTCAGAAAGTTTAGTTAACAGTTTAGAGTAGGAGACAGTATCGAAGGCCTTGGAGAGATCAAAGAATGGACATGAGAGAAGTAGATTATCACAGGCGTTTGCCAGAGTTTGGATGAAAGAGAGCAGTGCAGTAGATGTGCTGTGATGGGGTCTAAAACCATGCTGGTTGGGAGTTAGGAGATTATTTTCAAGCAAGTGTTTAAGTAGCTGTGAGTGAATGCATTTTTCAAGTATCTGGGGATAGTATAGCTATCAGGCGATAGTTTGAGGGGTCAGTGGAGTTACCTCCTTTGTGGAGATGGATTGTGTAAAAGGATTTCTATATGTCAGGAATAAGAGCCTCGGTGAGAGACTGATTAATAAGGATAGAAGCAGGGTAGGCAATAGATCTGGCTGCAATATTAAAGAAGTGTGGAAGTAAATTGTCTTCGGAGGGTGAGCAAGGTTTGAGTTTGTTCAATTGGGATTTAATAAAGGAAGTGGGAACAGGTTGTAAGGAGAAAGTATTAGAGGGAGAAGGGCTGTAATGTACGGGCAGAGAAGAAGCAGCGGGACTGGGCTGAGTTAGTCTTTCAATTGTGTCTATGAAATAATTGTTTAAAAGGGTAGCAGTTTCTGTGCCGGTATTGAGAGGGAAGGGGTTGGGGGTAGGAGGGATACTAGGGTGAAGAACTTTATTAACAGTGGACCAAACTTTCTTAGGGTAAGTATGTGGGCTGCAGTGTTTGGAAGCAAAGAATGATTTTTTATCTTTGATACGTTTTTTACATGCATTTCTAAGTTCTTTGAAATGTTGGAGTAGGGTTGGAGTTTTATTTTTTACCCAGGTATTCCAAGCAACTTCCCTCTGTTGCATAATAGAGCATGTTTGCTTAGTGAGCCAGGGTGCACAGCTAAATTTCACCCTGATTTTTCTGGCTGGGGCCATGTTGTTCAGTATATCTAGGAATGTCTTGTTGAATGCAGTAACAGTATCATTAAGGAGAGGGGGTTAAAAAGGAAGGTCCAGTTGATTTTGGCCAGTATGGAGTTAAATTTGTCTGGGTCAAATTGAGTCAGATTATGATCTTCTCTGTAAAGGTGTTCCTTGGGTGTCTGTTGAGAGTATCTATGGATATAGGTAGGGGAATGGTCGCTCAGGGAAATGGGAAGTATGCCAGGGTTATGGTAGACCCAAGGATCAGAAATTAGGATCCAGTCTAAGATGGAGCAAGAGGTGGAGTTATTGTTAGTTCTGGTGGGAGAAGATATGAGTTGTTAGAAGGCATAAAGATTGATGCTATGAGTAGAGGAAGAGGAGGAGAGAGAAGACCAATTGATATTAACATCACAAAGTATAATGGTTTCATAGGGAATGTTTAGGGTGAGCCAGGAGAGAAAATTTTCAAGAATAAGGATGTTGTCTCCTGGGGGTATATAGATGGATACAATGGCAATTTTTTTATGGGGGTTGAGATGGCAGTTATCGATGTGCATTTCTGCAGGAGCAATGCTGGGTAAGGAGGTTGAGATTGGAGAGATATTAAGTTGGTTGAAGTAGAGGATGGCAACACCACTACCTCTTTTATTTGCTCTAACCTATAGATATTGTAGCCTGGGGGTAAGATTTCAGAGTTTGAGATATGAGGCTTTAACCAGGTTTCAAAGAGGGTTAAGATATGGGGGAGTTAAGGTGGATCCAGGAGTGCTATTCTGTTGTTTTGTTTACAATACTTTGGATGTTCAGAGAGAAAATAGTTATGGATTTAGGGGGTGAGTATGGAATTGGGGAGAAGACTGTGGGGGTGAGGAGCTGGGAGAATGTAGGTTAGAGGTTGAGATAGTTAGACCTGGGTTGGGATGGATGTCTCCATCCAAGAGAAGAGTATCAAGGAAAGAAAGTAAAAAGGAGAGAAGGTCTACAGTAGGGGGAGTTCTAGGTTTTATGCAGGTGAAAAAAGATATAGGTGGATATGTTTTGATCATAAAGAGGATGGAGGGAAGTACAGGAAATATGTAAGGAAAAACTTGTAGTGTGGAGGGTTATTATGTGAGTAGTGATAGTAAGAAAGAGTAGGTGCAGGAGTGGGGTATTGGAGTGATGTATGGTATGAGGTAGATTGATTGAGCTAGGAGGAGGAGAAAGGGGATAGTTAGATAGTGAGGGGTCATATTGATTAAAGTGTTAGTTGACAGTTGAAAAGAAGAAGTGAAGGTGTTATGTTTGTTAGATAGAAAAGTTGGGAAGCAAGGGGATTGATAATTTGGATAGGCTGGATTTGTAGAGATAGAGTGCAGGAGGTGGTATAGTGTACAAAAGAGAATGGTAATGAAATAGGAGGGGTAGTGACTGATTGGAAATGAGGGGTAGTGGTTGATTGGAGAGGAGGGGTAATTGGGTTGCTCAGGGGATTGGTCAGGGTGTGGTGAGGGCAGGGTGTGGAGTGTATAAATCAAATGAAAGTGGGGGTGGGTGGGTAGGAATGGGGGGTAGGGTTGGAGAGTTGAGTGAGCCAGAACGTAGCAAGGACGAACAGAGTGGGGTTAGCCCGGCTGTGAGAAGGACAAGATGAGGGCATGCTAGCTGTGAGGGACCTTGAATACTAATGCAGTGCAAGGGGTTTATCAGGTCTAAAGTAAGGAGTTCTAGTGTAGGAGACTTTTCAGTATACTGATGTTACACAGCTTTAATATACAAGGAAAGGATGTTTTTAGCTAAGGTGTGTTACACAACTTTATACTAAAAGGAAGGCTGTTTTACTATTACAAAAGTAAATGTTTTAATTACAGTAGGCAAACACCTACACTATAACACTGTAAGGGAGGGCTTCCAGGTCTGTAATTGTAGTTAGCTAGTGTTCCTCAGAGCTCAAATGTAGACCCAGTTGTGGGAGGTAGAAACATTTTCAAGCAGGGGAGATGCTGTAATTAGAAAATAAACAGAAAGGAACCAGCACGAATACAAGAACTGGCCAGAAAGTAAAGTTGATAGTGTTCAGCAGCTGTAGTAGGCAGGGACTGAGTCTACACATTCAAAAATTGGTATGGGGGCAGCGGGGAGAGAAACAGAAAAGTAAACTGAAAAGGTAGGGTGGAGAACGAGTTATACGAAAGTCAGAAGTAAGTAGGGAGAGTTAGATAAAGATTTAGAGAATGAGTGCACTGAGATAGGCTAGATAGGGAGGTAAAGACTGTGTTACGAGAGAAGACAGAGAGTAAAAGTGGGTAAAGGGAAGAAGAGATATTAGGAGGTAGTTTTCTAACACATTACAGGCAATGCAAATATAATATGACCAGGCAATGCAAATAAACGGTAAACCTTAAGCAACTGCAGACACGAGCGTCTCTATAACAAGCTAAATATGTACACAGCTAGAGCCTGCTGCAAGAAATGCAGAAATAATAAAAAAAGGCATCAGTTGGTGGTGCAAACAGTAGTACACATTGAGTATATTGCAGCAACAACAGTTTTATATATATATATATATATATATATATATATATATATATATATATATATATATATATATCTCAATACAAGATACAAGAGCATTACTTAGCAATATAACATGGTAACTAGAAGCCTTCTAGATGGTTTGCAAGTCATTCTAAGACTACCATGTTTGACAAGTTGGTAGCATTACATGTCAAATAACCAAAAATAGCAAAACATGGGTTACAGCTATGTTTGTAGAGACTGTGAAAAAAATGAACCAAAACATATAACTTACTGGCATGCACACAACGCTGTGAAAATGGGGAACATGTTCACGGGGGTGAAGAAAAAGATTTAAAAATGGCACTGGTCAGTGGTAACCCCTATTTGTAGATTTTCATAAAGGTGGGAGGGGATATCACAGGCTAGTAAGCAAGGGATAGAGAAAAAAAGGGGGGGGGGACTACAAGGCCAACTGGATAGCCCGGAATGACAGATTTAGACCTGTGAGCTGTGTGTTTCCCAGCTGGCAGCAGGACATGATGAAAAAAGACAATCAGTTAGGTTGGTGGGGAAGGAATGCTAGCTGTGAGGGACCTTGAATAATAGTGCAGTGCAGGGGGTTTATCAGGTCTAAAGTAAGGAGTTCTAGTGTAGGACACATTTCAGTATACTGATGTTACACAGCTTTAATATACAAGGAAAGGCTGTTTTTTATCTAAGGTGTGTTACACAGCTTAATGTTAAAAGGAAAGGCTGTTTTTAGCTAAGGAGTAAATACAGTTGAGCGAGCAGCTGACTTGGGTGTTAAAGCACCCAAATTAGATAGGCAATTAAAAACCCAATATAGAAACAGCTTCAAGAGTTGTGCAAGCTTGAAAAGTAATCAAACCCTGAGTAATACTGCCACCTAGTGGCAAAATGGGTGCATGTTTACAGCAGGAAATGTAATTAACAGTAGGGAAAAGTAGTGTATGTTAAAGTAAAAAAAGGGGCAAAAAAGGACGGATATGGGGGGGGGGGCTCAGTGTGTTTGCATGCTACAATAGACAATGCAGTTGTACAAAAGTAAATGTTTTAATAACAGCTACACTATAACACTGTAAGGGAGAGCTTCCAGGTCTGTAATTGTAGTTAGCTAGTGTTCCTCAGATCTCAAATATGGAACCAGTTGTGGGAGGTAGAAATATTTTCAAGCAGGGGAGATGCTGTAATTAGAAAAGAAAGAGAAAAGAACCAGCATGAATACAAGAACTGACCAGCAAGTAAAGTTGATAGTGTTCAGCAGCTACAGTAGGCAGGGACTGAGTCTACACATTCTAAAATTGGTATGGGGGCAACGGGGAGAGAAACAGAAAAGTAAACTGAAAAGGGAGGGTAGAGAATGAGTTATACGAAAGGCAGAAGTAAGTAGGGAGAGTTAGATAAAGATTTAGAGAATGAGTGCACTGAGATAGGCTAGATAGGGAGGTAAAGACTGTGCTACGAGATAAGACAGAAAGTAAAAGTGGGTAAAGGGAAGAGGAGATATTAGGAGGTAGTTTGCTAGCACATTACAGGCAATGCAAATATAATATGACCAGGCAATGCAAATAAACGATAAACCTTAATCAACTGCAGATGTGAGCATCTCTATAACAAGCTATCTAGGCATGAATGCTAACTGCCACCACCCACATATGTAGGTACTGCCTAAGGCTGTGTCAACTGTAAGTAGTGCGCTGTCTGTCATTGACCCACAAACTGCTGTTAACACACTGCAATGGGGTCATACAGTGGGTATGGAATGGTGCCAAGGTCCTGGCTTCAAGCTGAATGCAGACAACAGTAGCAGCATACCATACAGCAAGGACATGGCCCCACTATTTCCCATATCAACGGCAACCCCATAAACACACAGTCTGCATTGACAGACCTGCATACTCAGGATGATAACACTGTTAACAACAAACAGCAAGCAAAACTGGGAGGATACCAGTGATAAATCCACAAAACAACAAGGATTCCAAGCCAATAAAATATATTTTATTCTGTCTTAGCGCCTCAGCCACAACAGCCTTCAACGAGTAACACTGTTGCATTCAGGCAAGAAGTAGTGGCAGTAGTCAGAAAAGGCTTGCAAGTGGTTCACCACATAGATAAAGGGACTGCATCCAGACAAAAGGTGGACATTACCTCTGTATAGTCCTCAGTCAATACAACAATACATTATCAGCATAGCTGGTTAGCTATGTACCTATGCAGGCATCTGCAGGCAACTGTAAAGGCTATGTTAACATCCACAAAGGTTATCCATGGCCTTCAATACCTGTTCTATGCAGACAGCCTCAAATTAGTACTACCCCACTGAGTATCGTTCAGGTTGTCCACAGGTGGGTTGTGGCACGCCTAGATGGCAATGGCAATGTTGTGCTTAGACCTTCAACAGCTGCCCCATATTTGTGAGTACAACTCTGTGTGCATTACAGGCACAACCAACAGGCCTGAATCACATATGACACAGCAAATAAACTGATGGAGAGGCAGATGTGTCACCCAGAGGTTGCCCTGTCTTAGGAATGCACTTCCCAAACATGTCAAACACAATACCATGCAAACCCTCATCAACAGCTTCAAGGTTGAGTGGATGGGAAAAAAAAATTAAAAATCTGTCCCAGGGGACCAACCTGTGTCCAGCAATGCCATGGGCAACAGGTGCTGATCGATGATTCTGTTGGGGGTAAAGTAAGGGACCCAGGGCCAGTACTCTAGTAACCTCCTCTGTAGCTATGAACCTGTGATCCTACGAAACACCCAAGGTGACATGTATCAAGACTAGCTTGCTGTGCCAAGGGGTATGTATACAAGGTTAAGCTGTCTGCACCCACTGTCCCTAACACACTGTTCCACTCATATGCACCTAGGTAAACATGCACATATACAGCTGTACCTTGGCAATGAAAAAATCTCTGTGTTGCACTCCGCCATCCTGAATTTCTATAATGGCATCATCTCACCATGACTTACACACACAGACACCTGGAACAGAAACATAATAAGGTCTGTGAGACAACAGTCAGCAGTGCTAACAGCAATAAAGCATCATGGCACAAAGGTACATAAACTTTGATCTGTACAGTTCACAATTCCCAGCAGACAGCACCTTACAGGGCATAACATTACTACATTACAAAGTGTCATTAACTGTACTATATTCACCCTGTGCATCAAACACATATTAGCATGTCCGTGCATTGATGGTATGGATAACAGGGATGTGGCACAGCTATCATCATATGCACAGGGTGTGGTGTGAGGTTGCCAAAGGCCCAGGCTGTGCCATACAGTTGACATTGTGTGTGTGTGTGTGTGTGTGTGTGTGTGTGTGTGTGTGTGTGTGTGTGTGTGTGTGTGTGTCTGGAGGTTTGCTGGTCAGCTGGGCCATGGAGAGGAGCTGTGTGCATCTGTCTGTGATCTGCATGTGACAGTGATGTGTGAGTGTGTGCATGCACAGAGTCAAGCCATGTGCTAGCCCTACATGAGGGTATGTTGGACAACCGTGGACTGTACATGGCAGAATGTACAGTTTATCATCTCTGGCCACAAACATGGGAACTGGTTCTGCCAGGAGTGGCACTGGCACCACCATGCCTAGGGTCAGATGCGATACTAGTTCCTGACAGTGACCAGTGTCTGCTGGGTCTGTGTCCCTCATGGGATCACCCAGGACCATGTGCCCATGGACAGCCACACTGTGGTGTGGACAGCAATCTCCCTTCAGTAGTGCTGGTGGTACTGCTATGACATGAGTGTGAATGTGCATGGCCACGTGGGCTCTCAGCTGATGTTGATGCTGACCTATGTCCACATGTCCGACGCCCTACTCCCATCATATGTTCAAGCACAGACATTGCACGGTTAAGGACTGACAATGTCTCACCCCACTGTCTATCCACAACATCAGTGAAATTATGTAAGGCATCACCAATGCTGTGGAGGGAGTCATGCATGCCAGGCAGTGTTGCATCCATGACCCTAAGCATCCTTCTTCTGTACCATTCACAATGTGCCTGTGCCTCCATGCTGGGCCAAAACATGCATCAGGTGACACATGCTGTGATACCTCTGACAGGGGCTGGATGGGCAGTAGTCCTCCTTCGAGCACCCCTGTCAATATTCCTGTGTGGGACCTTGCCAGCTCTCTGGCTATGGCTAGTGTCCACAGTCACAGATGCCATAGTCACCACACTCTCCTGTTGGATGCCACCATCCTCTGACTGAAAAATATCTGTGGCTGCTGAGGACTGGGTATGTGTGGGCATACTGACTGTGTATGGGGACAATGGGGAGTGGAAGTGGGATGTCAACCAGTGGGACAGGTTCAGCCCCCAACAACCCCACCTGTGCCTCACAATGACCACCATCATCATCAGAGTCCGATGAGACACCGACAGGTTGTGAGGGGGACACACTCCAACCCCCATGGTCACCGGTGAAGGGAAGACAACATGACAACATTAATCCCTGCACTATAATGTCTGCTAATCCACACACACACACACACACACACACACACACACACACACACACACACACACACACACACACACACACACACACACACAAGGTGCCACAAAGGCATTATACAGACCACACCTTCTGACTGATGCCATGCACAACACACAATGAAACCACAACAGACACACTCTGGGCAGGCCCTCAACAACATGCAGTGCAGCTACATCCAGTTAATGTTGCTAGTACTATACACCTGTGAGATACTTGACAAGTCTGAGTATGTGATGAGCTGTCACCTAAAACACAGTGCACCTGTTTGCACAACAGTAATGCACCTCTGTATAGCAGACTGGCTACACCTATACAAAACTATGTGCTAATATGTCACTGCTCCTGCAAATATGCTACTGTGATTAGCAATGTGATGCACTGCAGTGAATCCCACCACAAGTGAACATGCACGTATTGCAATATGGCTAAGCTTAATGGTCATGTCCATGGCAAACTGGCAGCCCTTAACATGCCTAGGGTATATGTCAGCCATAACAAGACAGTTCCACACTCACCGGCTACAGGTTGATGGTCCCTAGCCACACCAGAGGTACCTATGGAGTTGTAGGGGAGAGGTTTTGCCAGCACACACACATGTGGCACTGGTACAGCATAATATGTGCATTTATAAACATGTACAGTACAAGCTGTGACACTGCCAACATTGCTGACATTCACAAATACAGATTGACCTCACATATGTGTACAGGTATGCAGAGGCTGCCAGTGTGAATGCTGCAGTATTAATGGTATGACCACTGGAGACTTACCTGTATGCTCCTCAGCTAAGGAATCTGTGGCACCCACCTCCATGACATATGCACTTGATAGTTTCCTGTGAGCTGGTGGCTGAACCCAGATTTGCCAGGAACTACTCTGTAGCTGAGAGTGCTGGTTGTGTAGCAGTCCTTCTCCCTGTGCCAGCAAGGTCCCTGGCCACAGCTGCAGCCCTTTGCTGTGCATGACATATGAGATCCTTAGCATGGTGTTGGACCTGTTCATAGCTCCTGTCCCGGTGGTCCACATCATTCACTGTTGCTACCAGGTCTGCCCACGGTGCAGCACATTGTTGCTGGTTATGGCAAGTCCTTTACAACAGCACCCAGTGATGGAGTCTCAGGGTGTCAATAGTAGCAGCGGTCTCAGCTTCTGGTGGGTTGTGACTTCTAAATATCCCACCTGAAAGACATGAACAGAGGAACACATCACAGGACTGCATACATTGATCACCATTCTGTACTCACCCTGCACATCCACTTTTGTCAGTACTATTCACCGTTAACCCCCGCATCATAGTCTGCTATCTATCGGCAACATACTGGCATTACAGCATGCATTGCCCCCTTAATCCTGATGTTTCATGCTACTTGCTGCATCTTCTGTGAGGTGTTGCACTGCATGTCACTGTTGCACCTATTACTGCTTGTTGACAGCCTATCTACATGGTTTGCTGTGGCGTCGGCCTCCTCCTGTAGTAGTATTCACCTGGTCTGTAGGCCCACCCCTTAGGTCTCCCTGGCCTTCCTCACTCACATTCTGGACCATATGACTGGACAATGTCCTACAGTTTCCCCAGCCAGTATGGTTGATATGGGTGTCCTGGCACTATGTAGCACCTGCCTCATGTACATGGATAGACAGCTATCTATGAACACCATCCAGGAGCACACAGTAGGAACCTGCTGTCCATGCTATCTCCCTGTCAAGGCCACATATCTGTCCCCAAACAAGTTGTCAACACACTCAATACACCTCACACACCACCCACAACTACACATGACATAAACACATCTGCAGTGGTCCTCAACATACACGTCCAAATACAAAGGGGATCAAGGAGGCAAAGTCACATGTGAACACCACAGCCGTGCACAGCGCATACCACACATGGCCACAGAGCTGTGCCCCACTACTATGCAGGCATCAGCACATGTCAAACATGTTACAAACAGGGGGTACCACTGCTATGCAGGCAACAGCACGTCAAACATGTTACAAACAGGGGATTCCATTGGTGACACACTGATGTGCCTCTCACCTGGCTGTGTATTTGGATGGTCACAGTTACTTGTGTGTCAGGTGACAGACTCCACCATATTGCATACGCACTTCTGTCTCTCACCAACAGGTACTGTCATGAGTCTGTCACAGTACATGTAGGTGTGCCTGACCTGATATGTACGTTCCTGTACTATATGCAGTGAGACTTGAGTGAGCACACTGATTATGTGCCCCAGGCAGGTATGTCCGCTGCCTTACGCAGCATTCTGCTGTAACCCAGACTGATGCTGTAATACAATCAGGAAATGGTTGCCCTTAACATGTGACCTTTTATCTTGTGATATTTCAGGGGTTCCAGTACCTGTGAGTCTGGGATGATATGATAAACAGACCACAATGTTCTGCAAGACATGGCCTCCATCTGTCTTCACTGGTCTTCATGTGGGTGACAGTGGTTCTCGCTAGCCCCATAGTGACTCCATTAGTAAATGTGGTGAGGTTATCACTACCAACATACAACTGTCAGTGCAGCACACATTGAAGGCCATGCTGCAAAATGCTAGAGGTGCACGCATGAGTCTACTCTCACTGCAAGCAGTCTTAACCCTGGGAACTGCAGTCATCTGTGCAGTCACATAGACCATGGTTCACAGCTGCAGAGACGACCCCAGACTTCCCTGGTCAACCATCCTATGATACATTCAGAACTCAAAGTGTAGCCGGTAATGCCATGGGACATGGGGTTTCAGTAAATATGACACACATACACACCTCCAGCCTGTACAGCCAGTAACATGCACAGGGGACACTGCAGGAGTAGTTCCCAATTGCCAGCATACACCTATTCAAATTACAGCTAGCTACCGGCCACCACATGTGAGCAGGAACCCCATTCTGCCTATATGGACCTCATCACCTGTATTAGGATTTGGGTCTGTACCCTGATCCTGGGTCAGTTGAAGTACCATAACATACATTAAGACATACCCATGCCAGCACAAAAATGGCTAGAGAGCCATCAACAGCGAATTACACACACCTTGGTGTGGCCAGGGGCTACCCCTGCATGAGGTGAAAGTGTATTGCAGATGACATTACACAACAAGGGTTACCAGCATTCCTACAGTGTCATACTCTGTGGTAAAGCAACCATCATGTGGTCACGTTTGCACTCACTATCTCCCACAATACCCATCTAGCTAGGGTCAGCCATACATACACCTCCCACAGGTACTACATCCTCCTGGGGGGTATAGACAGCCTCACAGCCCCCAAACCCTCATTAAGAACTGGCAGCAATATCCACACATACACGCAAGCACTATATGGTCATTTGTATAGATGCATGTAGTAAGCTATACCCAACAGGCATACATCATCTTCTGCTAGGATATGTACACCTGTCTGGTGGACATCTGCAATACATACTGTCCATAACAGGGATGACATACCACTGTCTGGGACAAAGTAGGGGGAGGTGGCCATTTTGAAGCAAAGTCTTCTTAGCGTGTACATGAGAATGGGGTCAGTCCTGCAAACCTGCACAACAAACACAGTGCTTACATTTTCTACATCCACTACAGACAGTCTTCTCCCCTACTGCACATATGTCTGCAACAGCACAGGAAGCACCTGCATCCACTCACTTGTGGTGGTCAAGGACACCAGCTATACCAGTGCTGTTGGTATAGCATACTCGATGCCTGACAGAGTCGGTGTAGGCTTCACCTCCTGTCTTCCCCAGCAGTACATTGGGATGTCCACAGTAACTCATCAGTCTCCTATATGTAGGGAACAGGTCACCACTGCCATGTGAAAGTCAAGGTATACATCTGCCATGGGAGCCTACCACATCACAGGATGCATCCTAAATTACCCCAAGAATAACCTTTCAACACCATAACTCACTGTATTCAAAGGAGGCCTGACTATCACCTTTGTCCCAGCCATGTGATGGACAACTACTGTCACCCCTCTAGACTAAGGTGGGCCCTCCACCACTCAGTCACATGATACGCCAAGCAGCCTAACTAGGCTGTTCTGCAAGGCCATGCTACAGTGTATAGTGAACCCCATTAACAAGGACATTGGTGACATGCACACACTTCATCTTGGACAATTAGGCTTTGTAAAGGAAGGGTTAATGTTTGTTACACTCGGTTGATCTATATGACATAGTCACCAAAGCCATAAGCAGGGGGTGACAGTGCCAACTGCCTACCTTGACCTGGACAAACTCTGTGACAGTATAACACACCTAGCCATTATATATTTAACACGCCCAAGTATACATTACACCATATGTTACAATAGAGGTAGCACAGTGGTGCGCTGACACAACCCACCTAGTTCACATAGTGGAATCCACCTCAAGCAGTTGACCCATATCTAGCAGTGTAACCTGTTGTACTGTGTTTGGACCTCTGTTATGCATGATGTACACTTCTGAGGTGCAGGTAACAGCCATTAGCCTATGTCTGCAGATGACTGCATGCTGGATTTCCTAGTGATGTGGACATCTGCCTAGGAGGGTCTCACACAGGTACATGACTGTTGCCAGACACATGGTCTCAGGCTGCATACCAGGACATGCAGTGTCAATCAGTCATGAGGGATCTGTGGACACAGGTGTTTGGCAACATGACATTTCACCATAGTGTTGCTTCAGTTGTAATGTAAATCTTCTACATGGTCCATGTCATGCATAAGGGTATGCCATCAAGGGACATGAGGTATAAACTTCCCTGTATTTCCCCCAATAAGTACCAATATTGTTTATAATTTCCTGTTCATCATTCACATCACACATCACATGCAGCAGCTGGGGACATCACAGAGGTTCCCCACCAGGGAATGCCAGAGCCTCAAACATCTTCCATGCACCTCTACCCAGTTTCATACATATTTCTCAGGGGTGACCTCAGTGTGGCATGTAAGACAATCACAGATGCTACACTGATGGGACTGCTGCACAGGTGCAGCTCATGCTTCACACTGTTAACACACATGCCCTCAACCTGGTGTGCAACACAAACTGGGCTTGTTAGCTGAGATGTGTGTCTCGCACACTCACCCTGCTGTGGCATGGGCACCCTCCCTGTCCACAACAGGCAGAGTAGATATTTACACCTCTGCAGGTGGAACCTGGATAACTGGATGGTTAACTGCACATACACCCTTGGGATACCACCGGTTTCCCTGTTGGACTGGTGGATCAGGTGCTGCCCTGCATACACATGGGCTAACATCTGGCTTAGGCATATGGGTGCTCAGGGCCCATAGCCTAGTAACCTCATATGGTACCAGGAATACCATCTATGGCTTGAGTGCTGTGACAGACTGTATTGGTATGTGTCCACACCCATCACTGCCATCGACTGTTGTGTGTCCCCTATGGGCAATGTTACAGTACCAGGTCATCCAGCCTTCAACTGACAAATAGGTGAGCGGTACTACAAGTACATGAGGACATTCCAGCAGCATCTGTGTTACACAATAACTGAGAGCAGTGCATATGTGATGTAGGGTGTCCTCCTCGTAGTTGTCCGACATTTGTGGTACCCAGATGTTTGTGGAATATGTACATGTGCCTGGTAGATGTAGACCCCCTGCCAGACACATGTGGATTTCTGCACACCAGTTGGACAATATATGATGGATGTTCCCAGAGCTTGGGGAATGTGTCTCTGGCATGACAGACCCCTCAGAACACAGTAATGGTACATTTATATTTGGTACTGTATTCATTCCCTATATACTGACTATGTATGTATTGCTGCTGAAGCAGAGCCACTGTCCCCCCACTACTATTGCCTATGACCTGCTGTCCTGCTGCAGGGGGTCACCAGGTATGCTAGCTATAGGTGTCAGGCAATGACATACAGGTGTGGAGTACACAGTGACCTAGCAAGAGTACGTCAGGAATGGTCATGGACACCTGGACAATCTTTGAACTATGCCTGTATGACATTCACAGATTGAGAGAGGCTCACTGACAATACATGATATGATATGCCAGTTGTATCGAGCAGTACTTACTGTCCCTATTGTACAACAGACAATGCAGTAGCAGTCACATGTGACCTGACCAATGCTGGGGTGACTCAGGGGCCAGAGCTGTGATCTATGTCACTGCAGACAGAGCCATAAGGGATGACCGTAGTTGCAGGACAGCAGACTAACAGCAACATGTAATTCCAATAAATGTTGTTGAGCACTACTGTTGAAATTCCTATTTCCCATTACTGCAATCCCTATCTGCATTCCATTAAGTGCTTAATTCTATGACATACATTGTATAGTGCTGTACTCCTTTGTGAGAAGAAATCGAGTGGTAGTCTTGTAGGAAATCGCAGTCTGTCTTCATGAAGAAGGTGTCAGACCTGTTTACCATAGGCAGCAGCTTGCCTTTTGTAGGTAATGCCCATGAACAGGTGATTGCCTGTGCATCAATCTGTGACTCCCACTTGCTAATAGCATCCAGAACAGCTGGGTTGCCTTTTCATTAGACAAATGGCATGGAAACACAGTGCTATAATTAAGGCCTTCATGTAGGCCTTACCCCTTTTCCTGGCCTGTGAGGAGGACATCATCGAGGTGTGGAAGCTACAGCATCAGAGAGGGTAGGTAGAAATACTGCTCACTGTTTGGATTGATGTGGTATGTCCATTGTCCACAATTTTTCATGCTGTGTTTGGCCATTGTTAACAGACTTTCTGATTCTGTGGCAGTTTACTGCTTAACAATATGTGTTGGGGTCAGTAAGGAGACAGGCAGATGTGAGTGTCATACATAATTTTTATCTGAATGTACATGCTGCTGCAGTTGATGCTGGTCTATCAGCTGTGTATGTTTGTAGGGGGAGACTGTGACACATGCCCTTTCATCTGAGCATTCCCCCAAACCCTTTATGTATGGGTGTTGTGTGGATGCCCTGTTCTAGGTGTTTGAGAGGTATGTTAGGTCTGTAGCAGGTAGCTGGACATACTGCTGCATGTGTAGCAGGCTACAGCAGCTGCATTCTGGCCAAGAGTCAGACTAGGGATTGTGAAGACATTGGTGTACAGCAAGCTTTTACTGTCAGTAAGGGAGTGGTGTCAGCTTTTGTGTCACAGCACGGCCAGGGTTAGGGTACCCCTACCAATCCAGGTAAAGCATGTGCCTCTGGTACATATGTTACATAATAGTGTCATCCAGAGAGTGGTAGGCAACATTTACAACACATATTCACATTTTAATGTGCTACTGTGGGTAGCAGTGACTGCATGTAGGAGCAACCAGTTTTGCTGGACATTACAGGGATGAGTTATTCCTATGTTGTAGTGACATGCATGTAGTTGTTTTGCCACAGACTGGACTGTGGGCCAGGACTGTGGGTGTCCAGATGTGACACATACTAGGAATGTATTTGTAAGACATATGTGCATGCATACAATGTGTTACACAGGACTGGTATGGATATGTGTGTTCAGATGGGTATGACATGTGACACTGAGGTGTCTGTCATGATTTTGTAACCCCAGTCTGCACTGCCTTACCAGTATGTCAGCACACAGAATAGGTTTTATGACAACCCTGCCATAATTAGGGGGCACAACTGTGGACATTCAGCAGCAGTCTGTGCAGTTGTCAGCTCTACCTGATATTGTAGGCCCCCCATGCATCCAGCAGCATTTATTTGTCTGTGTACTGGTTCAGTGTCTGTGTCAGAGGCCCAAATACACTGTAATTTGTCCCAGTATATATAGGAGCAGCATGTCACTTGCAATCAGGATATGTTTCTAAAAACACTAGTTATTCTCCAGAGTTGAGTTGGCCAAGGGTGTGTTGCACTGACTGTAGTTCAGAGGGTCCTGGATTCGAGACTTGGCAGGGCTGGCTATTTTATTGATGTGCAGAAGAGTGTCTGAATCAGAAAGGGTGATTAAAGCAGTTTTAAGCGGGTTTGTGCAGGTTTGCGTGATACGATACGGTGCCAAGCGGCACTTAGTCCTGCTTAAACACGCGCTATTTCCAAAAAAAAAGAAATGAAAATTGGATGACAGGAAAGTGGTGAAATGGGCGCAAGCAGGGGGAAAAATATTATGAAAGGCAGGTAGGGATGTGCAGGTTGGGTGCAGGAAAGGAACATAGTGCTCCATTTCTTCTACAGCAACAGCTGTGCATGTTGTGGATAATTTGGAATTTGGAGCCTCATATCCCACAGGGAGGGGTGTGGGTAACATAACTTTGTTGATTAATTGCTGGGATGATTGACTGATAACAGTGTATGTGGGTACGAAATGGAGAACTATATATGGGGCAATATTTTTTTTTGTGGGACAGATGCACTGTTTTTTTTAAGGAGAGGGTGGAATGTTGGGAAAGGGTTATAGGTATGTTTGGGGAGGTAAGTTGGGCAACAGAGATTGTGTTTTCAGACAGACAAGACAGACAAGACAGCAGACATGGGCGGTGTATGACACATGAGGGGGGGTAAACATCTTGGACAGGGAGGGTGGTTGGGAATCAGAGGACCAAGTGCCCCCAGATAAAAACAGTGGGACTGAGGTCCCCACCAATGGGCAGTCACCACTGCCCCTTCATGTTCCTGAAGGTGGCTGTACTGGGGGTTGGGCACCAGGGCTGGCCTGCTCCTCAAGGTGCGCCAGTATTCCCTCGATCTGGTGCAGTCATCCAAATTGTGCTGGAGGACTCTGTGCACCAACCCAGATTACGGGTGACAGGATCCTCTCGACGCCTGCACCAAGGGGGGTGATGGACCCCATCCCCTGAGGTGGTTCCACCCAAGGGTGGTGCATGACCAGTGAGGAAGGCAGCTCCAGGTTGGGTCCCAGATGTGCTGGGACCCGATGCCATGGACAGATGAGGTGGGACAGGCAGATACCCTGGGATCGGCCTACCCAAACATGCTATGGTGTTGAGGTTTGTCAAAGTGTATTGGTTAATCATGCACAAAACATTTCAACATTAGTTATAACAGCATGCATGGGTGTTCCAATTAACCCGGAACAAAAGAATTGCATAGCATACAGAACACAAGCATAAATGGAATATCAGTCACTATTGTAACAGCATGCCAGTAACAGTTATGGCAAAAGGCCAACAACAGTGAAATTTCAGCAAGGTATGTTAGTATGCAACCATTGAAATATATGACCAATAATACAACACAAGTCGCAACATTAGGTTTTGAGAACAACATACGCGTAGTGTAACAATAATAATTTGTGATGCAGATAAGGGATGGGGGGAGAGAAAAAATATTCTATTAACAACTGTATAGGCTATATTTTTCACAACAGTACTGCTCAATACTCTACAGGTCTGCCCTTACTTTACATCTATCTGTGCCCTATAGCTTCTGTAACACATACATACCTGTCAAGCTGTTGACCTGAAATGGTATGGGCCGAGCTGTAAGAACTATAGGCACATAACTACAGGGGACTCGTACATGTCAGGGTTACATATATGACTAACAAGTTGTACCCTGCACTGATGTTGTGTGAGTGTGCTACTGGCATTCTTCAACTGGATTTATATCTGTGTCCAAGGTTACTGACAACAGTGATCACTAGCCATGACACTTGACAGACATGTATCAGGCAGAGTGCATAGAGTATATACCTGTCCTGCTGTCATTCATAGGGATGGTGCTGGACTATCAGCACACATTCACAGACACACCAGGCATACGGCATACCAACAGTAGGACATTTAATTTGTCTTATTCAGTTGGAATACTACTGTAGTTCATGACATTTTATTTAATAGAGTCTTATCAACTTACTAAGCACTGTTGTTTACACACTTCTACATCTGGACACAAACTATTAGTATACCCTTCATACAGTTACTACAGAAATTTCTTTACCTGTAAGTCCTCTGGAGAAAATATCTGTTAATACTACATGACTGTTTCTATAAATAATCAAGATTACTTGTCTGTTACTATAAATACATCTTAGTACCGGTCCCTGGATTCAAACCTGGTCTGTATGTGGAAAATTAAACAACATATATATTGCTGATCACAATGAGCTACTGGGCCACTGATGTTTGCTTGTTGGCTGATTTGTACCTAAAGCTCACCTGGTGACCAAGTCTGACCTGGTAATGCAGGTTGAGTGTCACAGAAGACTGCAGTGACAGTTGTACATACACGCATGACATTCATGCATGACAGAGATAGTAGGTGAAGTGTGTATTAATAGTTGGAATGCAGGCATACACATTTAACCCCTAGTGGATGTGAATATGTGTGATCTGTACAGACTATATCGGGGTGCTGGGTTGGCTACTCGACCCATATACATTTGCAGTCTACAGATATTACAGTCTCTTACTTGTCTGCATCAGTGTACCTACATTCAGGAATGTGTATAGCTGAAATGCAAAGGTTAACACAAGACAATCCTGAGGGAAACACACTATAATACCTTACACATTACTATTCAAGGTTCACATCTCAGTGCAGAAGATATTTCAAATTGCATTCTATCTTGTTGTACAGCTCCACATCTACACTTTAGCATAACAGTTGTTTATTGGCTAAACTTCAGTCACTTCATGGTGTCATAGCCATATTTGCTGTGGAGCACCTGTAAAACTGGATTTCTTCAACAACAGACCAGAATACACACAACAATTGGGAGAAGAAAGCTTTACTGAGGGTGACATGACATAGTGGTTTATTTCATTCAAAATTCTGACTGCAGTTATACTGTATATCCTGTAGATGAATGAATGTCATTTATTACCTTCACATTTTCAATTACGGTGCACTTTATTACAAGATTCTTAGTATTAATACAGTATATACTTATGTCATTCCTTTCATCAATAGTAGCATGTTTGATGCCTTCATCTGTATTGCACAGTACCTGGCATTATTCACTTACATCAGTCTAGGTCTAAGAACACATTCATTGCAGTACATTCAGAACAGATTATACCTACTGGCAGTTAACAATATACTCCTTCTTATTTATTGTACTATAAATTGCAGGATAGGTCTGTACTCACCACACTGTCGATGCATCCTCACTAGGCACTCTGAGTGGGCCTCAAAGTTGTGAGTCCTTTCCTCTGCAGCTGTGGGGGGAAAACGCACCATTATGCATACCTATCAGATACTCATACTAGAAAGTGGTAAAACAATGGTGACACTACTTACAAATTTGTGGGGAATTGTTGTCCCGAGCATCTTGGGTCCACTGGGCCAAGAGCCCCCCCCTTTCTTCACTTCAGGTTGTCATAATGATGATGCACTGCCTCACCAGTGTGGGGGATTCCAGTAGCATTGGTGAGGTCATGTTCCAGATGGTCCCAGGCCTCGGACTTGTAGTCAGAGCCCTGGCACTGGACCTGCAGCAGTCTGTCACCATGGCCTTTGACAAGAAGCCAAACCATGACACTAGACTCCATAACACCCCACTTCTGTGCCCAAAGCGTGCTTCCTCTCTGACTCCAGCCATAGCTCCTGCAGTAATAAAACTCCAACAGGTTCTGCCTGTATTCCCACCTGTTCAGTTTAAATAAGGCTGTTTTCCCACACTATGCTGCCACTGGCCCACTTTTGAAAATGCTTAGCAATGCTTAGCACTATGCAAACCTTCTGAGCTCAGCCAAGCAGTGCTTAAAGAGGGACTGCTTAGCAATGCTTAGCGGTGTGCAAACTTGCTTAGCCTAGCTGAAGACTACTTAAACTGGGACTGTTTAGCAGTGCTCAAACCAGCTAAGTACTGTTAAACCAGGTCTTGTGTAAGCATTGCTTGGCTTGGCTAAGCAGTGCTTAGTAGAGCTTAGCTAAGGGCATACCAGATTACTAAATAATAAATAGAACATATATTGACATTAATTCCTCATTAATGATACTTTATTATTATGTGCATGTATTTTACTTTACAAGATCTATTTTAATTACATTACCTTGGGGTATGACTGAACTGTGTTGGACACTTGTGTTTAACTGGAGGTTTTTACCTCATATCTCCACTGACATTGGGATTCTAGATCAGCTGCATGAACCCGGTTAACAAATATGAATAATTACATCAATAAAAATAAAAATCTATATAGAGAATGCTTTCAGATGTAAAAGCTGAAATGCCTGACTGGTTATTTGAACCGTGCACCTACTGCACACCAAGCCATGACTCTAATCACTCAGCTAACTTGGATGTGATGATTTCAGCTATACATTTCTATATAACTTTTTGTTACGTTTAAGCAGTGCTAAGCAATGCCCCTTGCCATGCAAACCCACTCAGCTATGCTTAAACTTGGCCTTTGGTATAAAAATTAAAAGCATCTAGTTTCTATTTTTAGATGTCTGGCACATGTTTATTGTTAAGCACACAAATAAAAAAATAAAAAACAAACAAAAAAAATATTTTGCTCATCTTCTGAGTGGTTGGCTGCTGAGATTCACCTGTATAAATCAACTGACAAAAGCTAATTTAAGTATACTTTTCTCTGCACTTATTTAAGATTAGAAATTTGTAGATAATTGTTATATATAATATAATACAGGGAGATAATACTCCCTGTCTCTAGCTGCAGTTAGTCTCCCACCCCCTCTCCCTGTTCTTGTTGTGGTGTTAATCTTGGTGGCTATGGAATTGTCTGCCCCTGCTGTAAATCTGTTTTTGGACATTCCTACTGGGCCAATCTCATTTGCTCACTCATCTGAGTACAGTGAGATCATATTTTGATTTCAGACACTCCTACCAGTCCCATCTCATCTGCTGTGTACAGAGAGAGCACTTGGGAAGGACATCCCCTATAGCATTTTAATCTGCTCTGTTCCCTCCCTCCCTCTCCACAAAAAAAAAAAAATACTTATAGTTTCTTGAGCTGCTCTTACATAACTGTTTTCTACCTTAATACCTTAATTTGCTATTATGTGTGCTTTAAAGTGCTCTTATTTGATTTTTCATAAACTTGTTTTTGTCATTTTTAACTTATCTGCATTTATTTAAACTGCATTTGCCTTAATATTGCTACACGCTCAAGTGTGCTAGCTTGTACTCCATTTAAAGTGTTTTTGCTACTGTCATTAGCTCATTCTGTCTAATAGAGAGAGAACATTTTGAGAAAGCCAACTCACTTAACTAATATATATATATATATATATATATATATATATAAATAAATTCCAGTCTAATCAAGATACAGATTTGCTGCATCCAGGACTGTTTGTAAGCTTCTGTGTCCCAAGCCTTTCTGTGTTGGAGGGAAGCCTTCTAGCTTATCAGTGGGAGTGGTAAGCACTAAGTAGTCTATCTACCACAAGAGTGGTTTCTGGCCCAGAAATTGTAGTTTATTGGCCATCTGGGCAGTTTTTCCATCTCGTTCAACTTTCTGGTTTAAAAGCCTGCATTTGCGCTTGCTTCCCACCCTTCCCTGTAACTAGTTTAGCCCAGATACAGATTTGCTGTATCCAGGACTGTTTGTAAGCTTCTGTGTCCCCAAGCCTTTCTGTGTTGGAGGGAAGCCTTCTAGCTTATCAGTGGGAGTGGTATGCACTAGGTAGCCTATCTACAACAAGATCCAGATCCAGATTCTTAGTTTTAGCACTTGAATTTGCTTATTGATGCTCAGCACTTGTTCAGAACTTGTTGTAAGTACTAAATAAACTACAAATTACTACAGCACTCACCCTTCCTCATTACCTAGAGGAAAACAGTTTTGGTACTTACTTTCCTCACTTGCTTAGAGAAAAACAGCTCTTGTACTCACTTTCCTCACTTGACTAGAGGAATTATTTTTTTATTCAGGCATGTCCAAGGGTCAGCTCCCAGTGTTCTCTTCTGTCTATCTGATGAATCTGGGCATCTTGGGGCAATGTAGCAATTGCCTCATGTATACAGGCAACCCTCTCCTCTTACCACTCAACACTACAACCTGTGAGAGATGCATGTATCTAGAAAAAACTGGAGGTAAAGCTCTCTTCAACCAAGACTGAACTTGATAGTCAAGAGGAGAAGGTAAACACTTGCACCACACCACACTCATCACATAGTCCCACTAAACCTACACCACCAAAATCCACACATAGAAACACAAAAACATTCGCAAAGGCTCTCAGTAATAATCTGCTCAAGCAACAGAGGCCTCCAAAGCAGAAAAACAGGCAACCTCCCACCACCAACACAACCCAAATGACACATAGCCCACAGACTCAGTGTGCCACTCAACCACAGTCCATAAGGCAAAACAGCGTACCCAACACACTAGTCATAGGTGACTCTATAGTCAGGCACACTGATGTCCCACTCACCAGGCTAAACAAGGAGAAGGTCACTGTCAGCTGCCTGTCAGGTGTCAGGATTTGGCACATAACCTCATGCACTCAGGTCACTCCACAATAAGTACAAATAAGACACTGTTATTGTCCATGTTGGTGTGAATGACCTGAGACATACCTCTCTGGACTACATGAAAAGAAACATGGAAGAACTCTCCAATCTTGTAGCTCAGGCAGGTATGACCCTAGCTCTGAGTAGCATCTTGCCAATGCCCATAATGATACCGCAGTACAAAGACAAAATGATTGACTTCAACAATTGGCTAAGCTTCTGGTGTCATTCTAAGGGGGTATCTGTCTGCCTGGGATGACATGGTCGACAGACCACAATGCTTTGCCAGAGACAGCCTGCACCTGTCACCCCTGGGATTCCAGCTACTGGCAAAAGCTCTTGCCACCCCTATAGTGCCTTTTTTAGCAAGGTTCAAATGACAAATTCACCACCATAACAGGAACAGGCAAGCAAAAACTTAGGGTAATGCTACTCAGTGCTAGAAGTCTAAATCTCAAAATGCACTCACTCGAGGCACTCCTTAAAATGGAGAACATCGATGTCTGTGCAGTGACTGAGACCTGGTTCAAGGCTCCAGAGAGCACCCCTGCATTACCAGGCTATAACTCATACCACACTTTTCGGCCATCTAACCTGGACTGGAACACCAAAGGCGGAGGTGTGTCCATATTCATGAAGGATATCCACACCTCCAGGCTAGTTGCTTAGCATAATGCAGCCGCGGTTATCCAAGTGCAACTAACTCTGGGCAAAACTGCAATCCAAATTGTAGCTTGCTACAGATTCCCCACCATGCCTCAGGATTCCCACTCCTCTTTTCTTGATATACTGGAAAATATTAGGGTTCAACCAAACACCCTAATATTGGGCGATTTCAACAACCCCACCATTACCTGGGAAAACTACTCATGTACCAACACATTCCCTCAGCGCTTTCTGGAATTCATAAATTCCAATGCCCTGGGTCAACTTATCCACACGCCCACCAGGGGCGACAATATCCTAGACCTAGTCATTACCAACATGAGTGACCGGTGTTCCACACCTGAAGTCAACTCCTGTTTGGTCAGATCCGACCATAAGCTAATCACCCTAGATAGCCATATCCCGCCCCCATCCCCCATTAAGGAAACCACAGTAAAGAATTTCTCCAAAGCCAACTTCATGCTTCTTAAGACAGAAGTGGTGAACTTCATGACACCCATGCAGATGGACGATACAGTTATGACTGCTGAATCATACACAAATGCACTCTATAAGCACTTACACAAGTGCATGGATCGTGCTACCCCAAACAGAACCAAGACGCTTCTTTTTCTTCTCCTTTCAGCTTTTCCCAGTTAGTGGTCGCCACAGTGGAACTCTGGTCCGCTAATGATTGGCAGTAGATTTTTATGGTGCCAAGGTGCCAGCTCGACGCCCAACCTTCAATGAAGGCATGCCTGTTTATGCATGTCTTTCCAGCGCAACTCAACCATGGGGAGGACATGCAGACTCCACAAAGAAGGCGCTCCAGCTGAGAATCGAATGGGAGAACCTCTTGCTGTGAGGTGACAACCCTACCGCTGCACCACCATGGCTTCAAACAGAACCAAGATGCTATCCTCCAAAAAAATGAAGCCAATCTGGTGGTCCCCTGCCATAAACAAACTCTACAACAGAAGAAAGAAATTGTTGTAAAAGAGAGTAAAATCCCATGAGTGGAGGAGCTCCCTGGTCAGCCTCAGCAAGAAGCTGAGATCCCTTATAAGATCCTCCAAAGCTAGCTATGAAAACAAGATTGCCACTGATTCTAAGGACAACCACAAAGCATTCTATAGCTATGTCAAGAATCTCAATGGCAACACCCAGATCTGCTCTGAGTTACAGCACAATGGCACAAAAATTACAGAACCAACTGAAATTGCCAACATTCTGGCAGATAGGTTCAGTGCTAACTTTACCCCCCTCTCGTCCCCTAAAGGGCACATATCTATACAGGAAGAATGCAGAGTCCCTGTAATCACAACTTCACAGGTTAAAGCAGCACTCTCTAAAGCCAAAGACACAGCATCCATGGTACCGGACAACATCCCAGGCTGCGTTTTACATGAACTTCAGAACGAACTAGCTCCCCACCTAAGCACCATGTTCAATCATAGCCTCACATCAGGCTTTGTGCCCACTGAATGGTGCACAGCAACAGTTATCCAACTCCACAAAGGGGGAGCCACCACTGATCCTGGGAACTATCGCCCTATTAGCCTGACAAGCCTGGTCTGCAAGGCCATGGAAGTATCATCATGGAATTCTTAAACAAAGGCATTGGTAACCTCCAAACTCTGGACCCCACCCAGTTCAGGTTTGTGAAAGGCAGATCTTGTCTCCTGAACCTGGTCAACTTCTTTGAGGCAGTCACCAAAGCTGTAGACGAGGGAAAGGTGGTTCACACAGCCTATCTTGACCTCACCAAGGCTTTCAACACAATCCCCCATTCTGGAATTATAGCTAAACTCACTAAACTAGATATAAATCTCTATGTCACAAGATGGGTTGCCAACTGGCTCACTGACAGAACCCACACTGTAAAACTTGCAGACTCCAAATCTGACTTCAAACCAGTGACAAGTGGAGTACCACAGGGTTCAGTCCTGGGACCTCTCCTGTTTGGTATCTACTTCTCTGAAGTACAGGCTAACACAGAAGACCTCTGGCTAACGAAGTTCACAGATGACTGCAAACTAGGAGATATAGTCGAGTCCCCAAATGATGTGGACATCCTACAGAAGGGTCTCACTGAGACAGATACCTGGTGTCAGAGCCATGGCCTCAAGCTCAATGCCAAAAAGTGCAATGTTATACCCTTTGGTAAAAACTCTGTACACATGAACTACCACATAGGCGGCAGTCTTCTTAACACCGAATGTGTGATAAGAGACCTTGGGACCCAGTTGGACAGTAGTCTCTCCTTTGATAATCACATTGCCACAGTAGTTAGGAAATCCTTCTACATGACACAACTCATCACAAAAGGGTTCTCATCCAGGAAAAAAGAGGTCATTGTTCCCCTCTGCAGGACACTCATTAGACCCCTTATAGAGTACAATGCCCCTTTTGGAATGTACCTCACAAGACATCTGCAGCAGCTGGAAAGGCCACAGACGTACCTCACAAAGGAATTACTGGCCTCAAACAGATGCCCTACACTGATAGTCTCAAAAAACTCCAGCTTTACTCTGTAGCATATCGCCTACTCCGAGGTGATCTCTGCCTAACAGATAAAGCTACGTCAAACCCAGAGCTGTTGGACATGCTACACCTAAAGAAATCCCAATCCCTCCGAGCTACACGCTCTAGGGACCTAAACCTTGTCACCACAATAAACAGGACTTGCTGGAGGGATAGATTCCTGTCCCAGAGACTTCCCATACTCTGGAACAAGCTACCCATCTATGTCAAGCAAAGTTCCTCATTAACACTCTTCAAGAAAAATCTTGATGAGTGGATGGGAAATAGGAAATACACCCCGGGGATCACTTCTGTGGCTCTGCTTGACAGGGGCACAGGTAAGTAACTTTCTTGGGTTGGTGTAAAACAGGGAACTTTGTTGGCTAGGCTTACTTAGGCCCTAGGGCTGACAGCCTAGTACCTACCTATGAACCTATAAAGATGAAAATCACATTTTCTCATTTAATTTCAGTGCCATACAGCACTCTGACAGTACAGGGGTGTGTTATGGACACTGTAACACAGCCCCCTACATATACATTTTTATACTGGCCAAGGACACACTAAATTTAATATTTTAGTGCCAAACAGCACTCTGACAGTACAGTGGGTGTGTTACAGACACTGTAACACACTCCCTGTGTGACATACATACAAATAATTATAAATAAGTGTCCGAGGACAGTTTCCTTAAATCTTTTTAGTGCTATACACCACTTTGACAGTGTAAGAAATGTGTTACACATCTCCAAGCACTGTAACACACCCCCCTAGCACTGATTCAGTAACTGTGTACATGGCTCTCCCTCAGTAAAGACATGCTGCTGAGGGGGAGCTGCAGACACGGCCATGATACACTCTGTGTAGGGCTTACACTCTGTGTAGGGCTTACACTATTCTTACACAGAGTCTATTAAATGCAGGGGGCAGTTTATTTATTGTTTCCTGCGAATTCTCTGGACTTAGCAATTCTTTTTTTGTTGACTTGTGCACCTTTAAAAACACAAAAAACTTCACTCATTGCTCTTCTCATGGATGCTATGTAGATAAATAAAACTTCAAATAGCTCTTCTGACAGTTTAATGTGATGTCAGTGGATCTTCTCATTCATAGTAATAAGTAATCATTTATATATGCCTGTTGCATCATTACTATGTATATCATTTATAGGTTCATAGGTTCATAGGTTGATACTAGGCTATCTACCCTAGGGCATTTATAAGCCTAGCCAGAGTGTATTTGGCTTCCGCCTCCCTATTAGATTAGCCTACTGTGCCTCTGTAAAGTAGGTCACAGAAGGTACCCTTTTAAGATTAGTTTACTGTTCCTTTGTCTAGCAGGGACACAGAAGAGATCCCAGGGGTGAATCTGCGATTTCCCATCCACGCGTCCAGATTTCGCTTGAAGAGGGTCAGCGAGAGGCTATGTCTAACATGAATTGGGATTCTATTCCAGAGTGAGGGGAGCCTCTGGGAAATGAATTTGTCCCTCCAGCATGTCCTATTTATTTTTGTGCTGAGGTTTAGGTCCCTGGAGCGTGTAGCTCTAAGGGACTTGGATTTTTTGAGGTGGAGCATGTCCATTAATTCTGGGTTTGACATGGCTTTGTACGTCAGGCATAGATCACCTCTGAGTAGGTGGTAAGCAACTGAGTAGAGCTGGAGTTTCTTTAGTCGAGCTGCATAGGACATCTGTTTGTAGCCCATGATCCTCTTGGTGAGGTACTTTTGGGGTCTCTCCAGTTGCTGCAGGTGTCGGGTAAGGTACATACCAAAAGGGGCATTGTATTCAATTATGGGCCTGATGAGTGACAAGTAGAGGGGCACAATGACCTCTCTTGATCTAGATGCGAACCCTTTCGTGATAAGGTGGGCTATATAGAAGGTCTTTCTAACCACTTTGGCAACGTGATTATCAAAGGAGAGATTACTATCTACGTTGGTCCCCAAATCTCTAATTACGTCTTCCGTACTTAATGGATTACCACCTATGTGGTAATTTGTGGGCACCTTGTTTTTCCCAAAGGGGATGACTATGCACTTTTTAGCATTTAGCTTGAGTCCATGGCTCTGGCACCAAGCATCCGTCTCTGTGAGACCCTTTTGGAGGATGCTTGTGTCAGCTGGAGATTCGATTATGGCCCCCAGTTTGCAGTCATCTGCGAACTTTGTCAGCCATAATCCCCCCATGTTAGCCTGAACCTCAGAGAAGTATATACCGAAAAAGAGAGGTCCCAGAACTGAGCCCTGTGGGATGCCACTTGTAACTGGTTTGGATTCGGACATAGCACCTGCGATTCTGACCATGTGGGTTCTATCTCTGAGCCAGTTTGCAACCCATCTTGTGATATAGGGGTTGATATTTAAGCTGGTAAGCTTATTTATGATGCCCAAGTGGGGTATTGTGTCGAAGGCTTTTGCGAGGTCCAGGTAGGCTGGGTGGACTACCTTGCTCTCATCTATGGCTTTGGTAACTGTTTCAAAGAAATCAACTAGGTTTAAGAGGCAAGATCTGCCCTTAACAAAGCCAAATTGGGTAGGGTCCAGTGTCTGGAGGCTCCCAATGTCTTTGTTTATGAGTTCCATGATAATACGCTCATAGCTTTACAGACCAGAATAGTCAGGCTTATGGGGCGATAGTTTCCGAGGTCCATTGTGGCACCACCTTTGTGAAGTGGGACCACTGTAGCTGTACGCCATTCTTTGGGTATATATCCTGTAGTAAGGCTAAGTTTGAACAGTGACTTAATGTGAGGGTTCAGTTCTTCTTGGAGCTCATGTAAGACACAGCCTGGGACACTGTCCGGTCCCATAGATGCTGTGTTTTTTGCTTTGGAGAGGGCAGCTTTTACCTGTGCATCTGTGATGTCAGGGAGGTTACATTCAGTTGGGATAGGCATTTGCTCCTTTGGGGGGAAGGGGGGAGAAGTTTGAGCTGAATCTGTCTGCCAGGATGTTGGCTATGCAACAATTCAGAGCATATCTCGGAGTTTCCGCCCATGTTCCTGACATAACTAAAGAAGGCCTTGTGATTATCTTTAGTGTCTAGGGCTATATATAGCTGTATCTATATATACCTGTTGTACTGTTACTATGTATATCATTTATATGTACCTGTTGTATCTTTGCTATGTACATCATTTATATATGCATGTTGCATTGTTACTATGTATATCATTTATATGTGCCTGTTGCATCTTTGCTATGTACATCATTTATAGTTTCATAGTTTCATAGTATAGTACTAGGCTATCTGCCCTGGGGCATTTGTAAGCCTAGCCATAGTGATGTGGCTTTTGCCACCCCATGAAGTGGTACAAAAATGTACAGAATAAATCTAGAATACTGTGCCTCTGTCTAGTAGTGACACAGTGAAGGTCCCCTTATATAATAGAATTAGTTTACTGTGCCCCTGTCTAGCAGTGACACAGATGTGACCCCTGGGGTAAACTTACAATCTCCCATCCACTCATCAAGATTTCTCTTGAAGAGAGTCAGTGAGGGGCTCTGCCTAATACGAACTGGGATCCTGTTCCAAAGCATGGGAAGCCTCTGGGTTATGAATCTATCCCTCCAGCATGTCCTATTCATACTTGTGCCGAGGTTTAAGTCTTTAGCTCTCGTGGTCCTGATGGCTTTGGATTTTTTGAGGTCGAGCATGTCCATCAGATCCTGATTGGACATGGCCTTGTACGTCAGGCAGAGATCACCTCTGAGCAGGCGGTATGCTACTGAATAGAGCTGACGTTTCTTTAGTCTGGCAGAATAAGACATATGTTGGAGACCCTTGATCCTTTTGGTGAGGTACTTTTGTGGTCTCTCCAGCTGTTGCAAGTGCCGGGTGAGGTTCATACCAAATGGGGCATTGTACTCCATCATGGGTCTGATGAGGGAGGAATATAGGGGTACAATGACATCCTTGGATCTGGATGTGAAACCCTTCATGATGAGGTGTGCAAGGTAGAATGTTTTTCTAACCACTTTGGCAACGTGGGTGTCAAATGAGAGGTCGCTCTCTACTTGGGTCCCTAGGTCTCTGATTACAGTAGTTAGTATACAGTTATATGTGCATGTTGCATTGTTACTATGTATATCATTTATATATGCCTGTTGTATCTTTGCTATGTACATCATTTATATGTG
>NC_056745.1:1448576493-1448693993 GCF_019279795.1 Protopterus annectens
CTGCAGACAGAATTCAATGTCATCAGCTTTTAAATCAGGTTCTCTTACACAGTCAGTGCTGTTTTCTTGTCGATAATATCCAAAATCACTAAAAAAAGAAGAGTACAAGTTTCTAACAACTTAAAAACTACTAACACTAGGCAAAACAAAGTAGCATTTTAATCAAATATTTCCCATGATAACACTTTCAAAAACACAGAACTGCAAAACAGTAAAGCATTAGCTGGAAGATCAAATCCTAAGACAAATGTAGCAGTAGAAAATGAATTATAACATAATCAGAGGAATAAGTGAAATATATATTTTCATGACAGATAAGGACCACAATGGCCATGTAGTCTGCTGAGATTTTTACTTGATAAATGACAGGTTGTAATTATCTAGCAGCTTATAGCCCCATTTACATTTAGTTCTAATAAAATGGCTTATGCCTGACCCATTCATTCCTGAATCCAATTTCCATATTTCAGCCTTTTATCTCTTTAGGAAGATTGTTCCTATCAGTCACAGACCCTTTCTGTGCACTAGTATTTCTTAGTATATCTTCTGGACTGTCCACCTTGTACCTATACTGCTCAACCGTACAGATTTTTGTAGAATGTACAGATTTTTGCCTTATAATTTTGGCCTGTTCCACATAAAATTTGTGGGTTTCTGGCAAATAACTGAGGAATGAAGCCACTAAATAATGACTCATATTTGAGTTTCAGACTTCATATCATTTAGAAATAAATGCTAACACACACCCTGTTATTCTAGCAACTTTCTAAGTTTATAAGAGCAATATTTAAAAATTTGTCCCTATTTTTGGCCCTTTGTCCCCTCATTATTTTAGGCTTTGTCCAGATTTTTTGCACTGAGAGGTTGAGAGGTATGCTTGTAACTCATTGCATGCCCTCTTTTTTCATCTGGATACACAGCCTATTGTGATTATAACCTATATTTTTGTTTAATATCACATCTTTATTTCATCAGTGTCACAACTTCGGTTACAATTTCCGTCCATGTCTAGGTATTGGTACCGGTACTCCCTGCTTTTCATTTCACGATGACGCACACCTTTTTGTTTTACAAATTCATAAATTGCATTTGTGTTTTTCTCATTCTCCACTGCTTTTTTAATTAAACCTTTTCCCCACTAATGGAGTTTTTGCACAAACCATGTTTTGGCAGGATTTTGTGTACATTTTACCTTATAAACTCATTGGTTAGTTTAAATGCTTGACAATGAAACCTCTAAGGTGTTCATCTAAAATCCTAAATGCTTTTTCAGACAGATGAAAACAATCATGCCTAATTTATGTCGATATTTCTTGATATTAAACTCAATCATCAAAGAAGTTTCTATTCTGTTTAAGCATTTGTTGATTCCAGCAGTATATTCTAAGGCAACACATTATGCAGTTATTGCTTTTTATTTTGGTTCACTCCGAAGTTCTGAGTGATATAAAATTGCAAAGATCTGTATATATTATTTCTTTGTGTAACTTTTTAACAACTGCCAGCATATTTAAAAAATATGATCTTTTAACTCATTTACTAACTAATGTGGCTGATTTTCTTTGAGTATGGATGATCCTCTCACTTTTTTCAGTGTTAGTCATAGTTTGTCAATTCTCTTTTACAAACGTATGACAATTCAACATTACTGCTTACTGAATAAAGAATAGCATCATACGACTCTAACTAAAATCTTAAAAAGTAATATTAAGGAATGTTATTAAGAATATCTGATAATTGTCTCAAGAAGTACTCACAGAAAACCTCTATTGCATGTTTCCCAAATTTAATTTGGTGGGAGCTGCACACCAAAGTGAAGAACTTGGTGAACTAGTCCAGCCTCAGGAACAAGGCTGGCAGGCCATTAGGACAACTCGGCATGCAAAACTTTCACAGGTCCCCTCAGTATGTCCTCCAGTCCAAGAATGCAACATGGTTGCATTCCTCACCATTTCTGTTGTCAGCCATGTCAAGAGGACTAAAGCTAATGTTAGTCTGTTGGCCAACATCACGACAGAGGAAGTGGAAGCTTTAGGAGTGTCAGTAAGTGGCCATACATGGACTTGTCATCCAGATGTCTCATCATTGTAAGAAGATAAATTTTGCATCTGGTACAAGGAGGTCCATCTTTGGTAATAGCAGGGCATTGGCCAAGCTAACAGTTTGAAGTGTCTGCCTTATATGAATAAATTCCATGCTAATGACTCATATTTGGACTCCATGTCCAAAGGATGACCTGGAACTGGATATCACATCCAGCTTATGGTGTCTTATTAAAGAGTTGAGAAAAGGCCAGGAAACTACTGCATATGTATCATACACAGCTATAATTCATAAAAAAGCTTGAGCTGTAGCAATTGGCCTAGGAGAATTAGCCTTTGGATCAGAAGAAAGGTCTTACTGTTCTTGAAATTCAAAATGTAAATGCAGTCATTTTGCTAGGATCCTTTTAGCAACTTTATATTCATGTTTATTGTTAGTGAAGGAGATGCAGGGTAATGCATCCTTCCAGACAGCTATAGTCTTGTGGATGTAATACCATAGCTAATGGTGCACATTCATATACTGAAGGAATTATAGTTCATGGTTAGAAGGCTGAGGGAATTAAAATGCAAGGTGTATGCAATGGCTGAAGCTAGAGTCTGTAAAAAGTTTAGATATAACAGTAACCATCATTACATAAGGAAATCTTGCCTTTATGGCACATCTATAAGGGAGACAATTGGATAGGGCTTGTATCTCATAAAGTCTCCATTTTGAAGTGATGGCTACTAGGAAAAAATATCTTCCAAGAAAATAATTTCAGTTCAGTGGAAGCTGCAGGCTGAAATGGAAATACAGCCAGCTTCTTCAACACAACGTAAAGGCCCAAAGAGGGACTTGATCTCCTTATGGTGGTCTCAGAAGAAAAGTACCTTTAATAAATGCACTGTATACATATAAAGAAGACAGGGATAAAAAGTCAGCAACCTGTCTGAAATCTGATATGGCTGCCAGACTGGCTTTGATAAAAGACTGACTATATCCAAAATCAAAAATGGGCCCGTGTTCCAGTACTGATGGACCTGGAGCAGTAAATGGGCCCGTGTTCCAGTACTGATGGACCTGGAGCAGTAAATGGGCCCGTGTTCCAGTACTGATGGACCTGGAGCAGTAAATGGGTCCAAGGATCCAGACCTTTGGAAATTGCTGAGATAGAGAAGTATCTACTTACATTTTTAACATCTATGCATCTACTGTATATGTATATCTGGGTCTACTTTGAAACATCTAAAACCCATATAATTTCATAACATTGAGACCAGAACATCTAAAACCCAAAACATCGAATTTCATAATATCTAACACTACAAATCACAAGAAAATAACATCCCCTCCACATATAATGACACCAAACTACCAAAGACACTTTTTACTATGTTTCTGCAGGGGGCAAGCCCCCCTGCACCCCATGGGGGCTCGATCCACCCTGTAAATTAACTATACCAACTCCAAGATCACACTACAGTGGGATAAAGTTAAATTCCTAACCCCATTGTATCAAGCCCTCCTGCAGAAACATAGTAAAAAGTGTGTTTGGTAATTTGGTGTCATTATATGTCGTTATATGTGGAGGGGATTTTATTTTCATGTGATTTGTACTGTTAGATGTTATGACATTCGATGTTATGGGTTTTAGATGTTTTGGGTTTTAGGTGTTTTGGTCTCAATGTTATGAAATTCGATGTCATGAGTTTGAGATGTTTCAAAGGGGACCCATATATATTTATATATGTATCTACACACATAGACTCTCACACACACACACACACACACACACACACACACACACACACACACACACACACACACACACACACACACACACACACATATTTATTTGTTTTAAAGTTAACAATTTGAACCACTGAGGAAGGAAAGAAGGAAGCGAACGGTTAGCCAAAGAGGATGAATGTCCAGATACGATTTGCCTGATGGATAAGAAAGTTGGAGCCTGACAGGGCAGAGAGGAAATGGCTGCTCCAACAGGTGATGGAACCACACTTGTCAAAGCCAGAATGATGCCAATGATTTTTGACTTCTGTTGTTTGTTTGAACTTCATCATCAAAGGAAATGGGGAAAAGTGTAAAGGAGTCTCAAAGACCATTTCTGGAGCAATGCATCCCTGGAGAAGTCTCTTGTTAGAAGAATTGGGGTGATGAGTCTTGAAATGTCCATATGGTCAAAAAGGACTACATTCATCTCCAGTATATGGACATCTAGATTTGACTCTACAGGTGTCCAAACACTTTGGACAGTTTGTCAGTCAAAATGCCCTCTGTGATGACTGCCACCAATGAGAGGGACTCTAGAATATGTTTGTCCCACCTGAGTTTGAGGGGATATATCCACCATTCCACATGTTTTCTGCACGCTCTGGATATTCATACCTGCTGGAACATGGGATCTGATAACTGAGACCACTGGAATTTAGTTTTTCTTGCAGCTTATTTGCTTTGTCATTGAGCAGCATACAATAAATTATTTAGCAGTTTTCTGTGTTCTCTTTGGGAGCGGGAGGGGTAAGAAGTTAGCAAAATAATACAAAAGCTGTAGAGATAGACTAAAACAAATGAGACTACTCTCATATTTGAGACAAACATGTACAGTTAAACAATACCATTAGTGCACCACAGACCGGCAATATAATCATGTAACAACCACAGTGAAGCCTCAGATGAGCACACCTTAGCTGTAAGTTGTGCAGCATAAAATATTTGTTTCTAAAGTCTGTACCTAAACTGAGAAATTAAATTACCTGCTACCAGATGAATACTGGATTTCCTATTAAGCCTCTAGGCATGACAAAAGTAGGAGTAACTCAAGTCTATTCAGAAACAAGAATAAGCAAATGGTTACAAAAGGAACAGAGTCACTAGACAGACACTCAAAGCTTGGAGTTAACACATCTACACTGAGCTACACTTTTAAACTAATATTATTCTGCTTTCAACATAATGGTTTATAACTATCTGAACATGCAGGTCAAATTCCTTAAACTAAAGTGATGCACTGTTAAAAGCCAAACATTTCCTTTTGCAGCTAAGAGGAAATGGATAACAGAGAGTTGAGGCTAACATGTATTTGAAACATATATTTGGCAGTGATTGCAAATATTAAATTAAAAAAAGAGAGTAATTTAAATACTGTCAGGACAATGTAATTGCAAGGAGAACGACCATGACTGGAGTCTTATATTTTAGGTCCATCATATCACCAGGAGCGGCCTTAGGTCAACTGGTGCCCTAGGCAAAAGGGCTCCATGGCACCACCCACCACACCATCTGGTGCCCCCCATCTTAGTCTACCTACACCAAATAAATACTGGAAAAGCGCCCCTACTAGAGCGGCGCCCTAGGCGGCCGCATAGTTGGCCTATGCCTAAGGCCGGCCATGCATATCACTTAGAAAAGTTTGTCTCAGCTTGTTGGGTAAACAGTAATTTGCAGTCCTTTTACTCAAAAATAATTTTGGCTTAATGTGATTTGCCATCACACCATTTGATAAGTCGAGTGCTGTAATGTATTTTTCTGCTTGCCCTTAGTTACATTTTTTGGCCACTTTTGGGGAACATGTAGTACATCAATAGACTTTTATGGGGCACCTTCTCGCATGCACATTTGTGTACCCATTAAAGTCTATGTATGCGACACACACTTTTCCTCTGCTAACATGACTGAGAGTAACGCTTCATATATTTCCTCAGTGATATTAGTACAAGGAAACCATGTAGTTTAAAAGTACTTTTTGACATGAAGGAGAAGATGGAAACATTCACTGATGGGGGAAGTACTGTTCGGCAGTTTGTCTATTACATGCTGTGATGCTAAGGTAAGTCACTTTAAAGTTAATTGTCTAAGTAAAAAGCTGCACTGTGTGCTATCAAAAAAAAAAAAAACTATGGTGCTTAATTAAACACATGTAATCTGAAAAGGAGAACATTTGTCAGGTGTGCTTACCTGGTTAACAAATGAATAAAAACAATAAATATTTTGTAGGGAAATTACAAAATATGCTTCTTTATATGCTCACTGAATGAAAAGCCTCTATTTTAGTTAATTAGCTGTAGGTCTCAAATTGTGCCAGGAGATGGCAGCATAACACAAACACAAGCTAGAGTGGATAATAAGAGGAAAAGGACAAGTAAAAAAAACTTCAATGAGCTTGTAGAGCTGAGAAAAACAGCTCTGATTATGAAGGTGTTGAGGTAAGTACTGAGTGCTATTTTACTATTTATACGTAAATACTAGGTTAACTGCCCTGAGGGGCTATTTTAAGCCTAACCAGTAATCTGAAGTTAGAACCAAATGCTGGTACCTTGCATCTATGAGGTAATCACCGTAACCATTATGTCATAGCCAACTCTGTTAATCATCTCTGCGAAAGAGGTAGGGTTTAGCTGTACTTATGGAGTGTGGATATTCAAGCCTTGTGGTAGTCATGCACTGAAGATTGCACATTGGGTGATGGGTTGGACAGTGGGCAGAGGATAACAAAACATTTTTTATTGTTGTCAGGATAGCACTGCATTGGATTACACTGATCCTCCCTATTCAGTCCTTGGACACTTACAGTAAGGACTTCATTCCTTGCAGTACCCTTGTCTGAGGGGTAAGTCAGATAGCTAATGAGGATTTCGGAGAAGAAATTCATCAGGGCTCTGGCGCATGTAATGCCAGATCACTAGAGGGGAACAAAGAAAAAAAAAACATAACCAGCTCTAACCTTGGAATATATTAAGGACTGACGTTTTTCCTGCATCAGATAAATTGACATTATCTTATTGAAAATTTGTTCTAACATTACTAGAGAGAGGACGTCAGTAACACAACTGTTTATAAAATATATAGTTTTTTGTGGTATCCATGGGGGGAAGACGCTAACAGTACAGCAAAAGTACTTTAAAGCTGAATAAGCTATTTGACTATGGTTGCTCCTTTTCAAGGTGTTGAATGTTGTTCATGTTCAGAATATTTCACAATCACAACTGAGTTGTCATTAAACCAAAAGTAAAAATTATGTATAGTTCTCCTAAACAGGTAGTTAAATCACTGGATTTATGCTCCCCCTCAAACGCGGACTTAAACAAAGTAACATCAATTACTCGAAGAAGTTGACTGTGCTTCTTTATATTTGAAATCATTTATTTTATTTTATTTTTATTTTATTTTATTTTACATTTGTTGACCGGGCTAGTCTAACTGGATATATTTCCATTTTCAGTAGAGGCCCGGGGAGAAAAGCTCCAACATAGTATAAACAGTATTATGCAATTATATAACAAAAACAAGTACAAAAAAAATAATAAGAGGTATATACAATCAAAAGAAGACATACTCAAAGTAAAAATACAAGTAGGTCAATAATATAACAGTTGTGAGATTGTTTGATAAGCGAGGTACACTATAGTTCATTGTTGGTTAACATAAACAATTGTGGTTATAAGTTTTCGGAGACCAGATATTAGCATACAGAGGGGTATATAGAGTGAGATGTAGAACCATAGGCAGTAAAAAGAAAAAAGGAAAGGTGGTTAATTAATTAATTAATTAATTAATCAGAGTTAGTGCAGGGACATAACCAGTGTGATTTTAGGTGAATTTTGAGTTTTTGCTTAAAGAGTGACAGTGATGGAAGTAGAGTTAGATTAGTAGGTAGAAGGTTCCAGTGTTTCCCAACAGTATTGGAGAAAATGCTGTCGCCTGACAAGTTATTGGACTTACTTATACTAGCAAGTAATTTACCTAAAGAGCGTAGAGAAATCAGACTGTTATAAAGGGTAATGAGGTTAGCGAGAATTGGAGTATTATTAGGTTGGTAAAAGATTTTGTGAGCAATGGTGAGTTGGGAAAAAGTTAGCATGTTAGGGAGTTCAAGCCAGTCAAGCTGCTTAAGATTCAGACAGTGGTGTGTTTGAAATGCATTGCCAGTGGCAAACCTGGCAATATTGTTATAGGAGTTTGATAGTTTGAGAAGATTATTTTTTTTTAGATTAGTATAAATAGGAGAAGCATAGAGAAGAGTTGAGATTAAGTGAGAGTGGGCAATGGTGGTTCTAGCTAGAGGAGTTAGGAAGGGTTTGATTCTGTATAAGGAGCCAATTTTTCTGTTCACTGCTTGAATGGTGTTATTTATATGCATATCAAAGTTAAGGTTGCTATCAATTGTGACTCCTAATAGTTTGGTAGTTTGTTCGGGAGAGATAAGGGTACCGTTGTTAGATATAATAGAAAAATCAATAGCAGAGGACCTACTGGTGGGTGCAAAGAGTAGAAGCTTGGTGTTTTTGGCGTTCAAAAGAAGGCAGCGTTTTAGGAACCAGTGTTCTACTAAGTTAAATATTTTTTGAGTTAGATAGAGTAGTTCAGATGTGGTGTTAGCAGAACATATAAGTGTGGAATCATCAGCATATTGAATGCAGTTAGCTTCAGGGACTGCTATGTGAAGGTTGTTGATGAATAAAGAAAAGAGAAGAGGTCCTAAAATGGAGCCCTGGGGGACTCCAAGGGTGACTGGTAGGAGGGATGATAGTTTATTTTCCCAGAGAACTGCCTGTTGCCTATTGTTAAGGTAAGACTTGAACCATTGTATAACTGGGGGATCTAGAGCAAGAAGTTCAAGAGTATTTATAAGTAGGGGATGATTAACCATATCAAAAGCCTTTGAAAGGTCGATGAAGAGAGCAGAAGAGAGGATGTTGTTATTACGGTTCTTATAAATGGAGTCAGTGAAAGAGAGTAGAGCGGTGGTAGTGCTATGAAATGGCATCATCAACCAAAATGTATTCTGTATCATGTCATGACATATATTTTGATAAATTTGCTAGAAAATGTCAAATAATGAACAAAAAGAGAAGTAGGGGACTAAAGGCTGGTCTAGTATCACAGAAAATATCCAGATATGAAAAAAGTACAATCCGGCCAACACGGCAGTTAACATAAACTTTAATAAAATGAGTTAGAATCACCACCAAAAGAATAAAAACAGATAAGCGCTTTCGCACATAGGTGCTTCTTCAGATTTAACAAAGAATAGAAAACAGATGATATTTAAACATAAAGCAACCAATCACAGATTAAAACAAAGCAGTAAATCAGTGACGCAGAGATTTGGCTTTCAAAGCCAGTTTTAAAGGAATGCAGCCATTTAAACCAGGGTACTTATCGGCTTGTAAGCTGGATATCCACTTTAACTTGGCTACTTCGGTTTTATTAATAAGATCTCCACCTCTTATATCAACAGCAATAATTTCTAGTACCATAAATGTAAAATAATGACCATTATTAACCTTGATATACTTATGCTGCGGTGGTGGTGCTACAGTAGCGTTGTCGCCTCACAGCAAGATGTTGTCCCATTCGATTCTCAGCTAGAGCAACTTCTGTGTGGAGACATGTGTGAATGGGCGTACCTTCATTGAAGGTTGTGCGTCAGGGATGGCAAACTTGGCACGTAAAAAAATCTACTGCCAATCATTAGAGGACCGGAGTTCCGCTGTGGCGACCCCTAACCAGGAAAAGCCAAAAGACACAAACAAACAATTAACCTTGATATGCTTATATAAAGCATTTAGACTGTTCTTACTTCTGATATCTTGAAGGTGCAATAAGACGCAGTCTTTTAAGAGTCTGTTGATCTTGCCAACATGAAATGCTTTACATAGCCTGCAGTTAGTTAAAGAAAACAAGTTACTGGTTTACAGTTTGCATAACAATAAACAGTAAAAACTCTCCATGTTAAGAGATGTAAAAAACATTGGTACAAGACATCGAACCTCAGGCTTCGCAGGCTCTACATGGAAAAGTATCTTTCTTGTTAGACTCGTTGCCAAGCTTCTTCTGAGGGCCATGACATAGCTGTCTCTTGAGAAACAAATTGTTTTTAAAAACGAAGCTAGGCTTGTCACCTACTACTTCCCTGATCTTACCATGAGAGAGAAGACTCGGCCAGTTCCTGGAAATAACATCACATACAATACTGACCTCACTGCTGTATGTAAGGGGTACTCTACATCTAGGATGTGGATTCCTACACTTACGTGTATTGCCCATTTTCCTTCTAAACTAAGGTTTAACCCTAGCTGATCTCAGGGATTGAATCTCTGATGAAAAGCATTCGATCTCATGTTTCCGATAACCTTTCTGCAGAAAATCTAATGATAGCTTATCAGTAGCCAACAAACTGTCATTGTCATCACTGTGAAGTCTAGATGTCCTAAGGAACTGGTCTTTCAAGATATTATTAAAGATCTGTGTAGGGTGCATGCTGGAACATTGTAAAATACTATTTTTCCAACAGCTCTTTCTATGCAGTGAATTTTCAATAGTGCCCTTTTCATTAAGCATTAAAGATAAATCAATGAAATATATCATCTTATTAGAATAATGCAAAGTGAATCTAAAACACTGACTACTGCTGTCTAAATAATTTACAAAACTGTGCAGGAGATCAACAAATCCTTTCCATAAAATAAAAATATCATCAACGAAATGCTTGTAAAAAAACTAAATGTGAGCAAAAACATGATTTGTAGATACCACTTCATCTTCCCAATTGGCCAAAAACTAGGTTTGCATAGCTATTCAGACAGGGTGTTCACATGGTATCCCCTAGTTCCTGCTAATAGAACTCTCCATCAAAAACAAAACTATTGTAGTCTAAAATTAATTCTAACAAAATGCACACCACATTGATATGACTACTGCTAAAATCAGTGCTCTAACATAAACAAATTATTGCTAAACTCCAAATCAAAGTCATTGGGTATGACAGTAAATAAGGTACAAATATCAAGAGTCACCAAAAACAACTCATCATTGACATACTCAATTCAAGTAAGACAGTTCCCCAGCTTCTGTAAAAAGTCCTTGGTATCCTTAAGGATAGCTGATGCCTTGTCCAATAGCACCCTTAGTTGCTGTTCAACAAAAACAGACAATGGTTCGGTCATCCATCCATGCCCTGAAACAACAGGTTGCAATAGGGGATTTAGAGAATTCTTGTGTACTTTAGGTAAACCACGGACAGATGGAATTTAAGAGTGTACAACTGACAAATAATCAAATAATTCTCTGGACAACATACCAGTCATCAAGAGATCATAAAGGTGATCACGTACCTCATTAATGAACCTGATGACAATAAGAATTTGATGGCTATTGATAAGCTGTCATTAGATTTTCTGCACAGAGGTTAATTTAAACATGACATCAAATGCTTTTCATCAGAGATTCAATCCCTGAGATAAACTACTGGTGATCCTTACTTTAGAAGGAAAACAGGCAAGGTGTTTGAATGTCAAAAACAGTGTTCTTCTGGATGACCAAATTTACATGTTATTTGTAAAGAGAATTCTGAATGCATGTTGTGCCAGGGTCAGCTGACCTAGATGTGATGTGACTGTGTTCCAGGGCCGGGAGAATAGAATGTTCAGTGCAGCTGTTTGTTTACTTTACAAAGTCTGATATGAGATGGTAGAATTCTTGTAGCAGCTCCTCTTACTTTAAAAAGAAAATCTGCTATAAAAGCAGGCTCTGAGTCAGTTGTTCAGTTTTTTATATTCAGTTGTTTCCAGAGATTTTAGCAGCAGTAATCCAGTTGTTTCCAGAGTAGTTGTTCCAGTCTCTGAGGACAGACAACGGCCAGGAGTGTGGACATAATTCCTCATTTTCCTTTGCAGAAGTAAGAGTATAATCTTGCCTTGCTGAGTTATTTACATCAGATAAGGAAAGTTAATCTTCAAATAGTCAGGGAACTGCAGCTAGTTAGTTAGAGGTTTTCTAAAATCAATTTGGGGTCTATCTAACAGTATTATTTTCATATTTCTTGTGTCTGAAACTCTGTTTTTTTATTGGAATCAGTTATTCAATATTTACACATTTTAAATCCTCTTATTTATTGTTAAATGCTTTACTACCTCTCATAATGGCTGGTTATTTAGTAAATACTTTTAATAAGCTGAGAGTGTTTATGCCTATTGTAATAACACCAGGACCACTCAGAAAAGCCTTACTGCCTGGGCTACATGCTACCATTTGTATCAATATCTATTTTGCCCAATTTAATTGATCACCCCTTTTGAAGAGTACTGTGGTATCTGACTGGTGACAGCGGTTACCTTGCAACTTGAGCAAAGAAACACAGTAGGCGAATCTGTGTCAGTCTCCCAAGTGTGTGTGTGTGTGTGTGTGTGTGTGTGTATGTGAGAATATCAGATACTTAAGAATGAGTGTGTCAAATACTTAGAACTGGGACACAGTGTTCTGCAGTGGTTAGTGTGGAGACTTATTTGGGGACCTGGAATGAAGCATATAGTCCAGTCCCAGGATTGGAACCTCTTCCTGGTGTACTATTAGGGGAAATTGTGTATTTCTATCTCTGCTTTTAGAGGCACTCTCTTACCAGAGACAGTGGTGAGGATTGAGACTCCTTAGTTACTGCCCTGGGGTAAAGAGGGCTCATCACACTAATATGAGTTTGAATCTCAAATACCTGCATCAGGTAAATGGACTCTTTTTGCAGCAGTTCTTACCACCAGCGGTGGAGTTCTTTCTGAATCTCCGGGAATGTTAATACTGCTACTTTCCATATATTTTCTCTCATAGGTGGAATGCAGTTGTGTGACTAATCCCAGACTTTTTGTCTTTAATATCTGTAACAAGTTTAATATGAAATGATGGTTTGGAGGAGCATGTTTTCTACATAAAAGTATAGTCTTTAATCGCTCTCTATGGTTATCTGATGAAAACATCCCATACATATTCCAAAAATACCTCTTTTGAAAGTAAAATTTATAAATTTGTTCTACCAAAAAGGCCGAGTCCTTTCTGAGTCACCAATATTTTAATAGACATGTGTCAACCAAGTTGTTAAAATTATCATATTACTATAATTCCATTCTTCGGCATCAATAGACGTTTTGGAGGTCAAGCTAACCTTGCTTAAATGTCTTTTTACATAATAAGAAAGTGTCAATCAAAATATGATCAGAATTAGCCAAGAAGGGTACAGCAAAGCCCCATGATATCCTACTAGTGCTGTGAATAAAAATTTAATTAAAAGTGCTAGTTCCTTGAACTTTATAGGGTTGCTTGTAACCATTGCTGTGACCATCTGCAACAACTTAAGATCTGAGAGGAAATTAGCTGGCCTGTTATATTAGGATAGTTTAATCACAAATTATATCATAACCTTTAGTAAAAGAGTCTAGGAAGACATCAAAAAGATGTCCTCTTGGTCACTTCCAAGCTTTGGCTGTTGTAAAATCATACAATTATTATACCCCTGCTGACAGATTTTAACTCTTATATCAAAAATACAGCATCATTGCTTTGAATAAACCAGACAATACTATATCATTGCAAACTAACTTGAACCACCACTTCCTGTCCTAGAAGATATGTCGTTATGATACATGTCATATCACTTAAGTACACATAGGTCATTTTCAAAGTTAAATTACATTTCTATGATCAATAAAATGTCAAATGTTTTCTAATAAACCAGATAATATAGGTTGTATTCATTTTATTATTCTGTGTGCATTACACACGATGAAAGTGACATTATTCAACAAAATTGAATACTTCTCAAATTTTAGTTGAGAGACACCCCAAAATGCTTTTACAGTTTGTAAATTTATTTCCTGCATTCCCTCACTGGTATCTGTCATTTGGTTATACTTAAAATTAATGTTTTTTTACAATGTTGCAATTTCTTAGTAGACAGCAGGAGAGGCATGAATGTCTACATATAATATCTATCATATCTTTCAAAGAAACTTTTCCCAAAATTATTAAAGTTCCCTACCAAAATTAACAGGACAGATACAACCTTCCCTCATTTATCTACAGGTGGCATTTTTAAAATCATTTAACTTTTAACTTTTGCTCTGGAGGTATGGTGACAGTCACATGTCCCCTATTAATGCTAAGAAGTAGATTATTTCTGCCTCTTAACAAAAATTAAAGAATCACTCATGATTAATATTTGCTGAATGGGTAGATATTTGGTAGGAGGGTTTACATTTAGTTTATGTCTTTTCTTTTATACATTTTGGCAGGAATGTAAACTCTGATTTCCAAAGTACATCTTCTATGTGGTGATTCTTCCATAACCTCAGAAAATTATACAGACAACTGTGAGCCTGTTTTCTACTGTAATTTTCATTATGCACAATTTCCTAACCCATCTGGACCTGGTATACTGTTCAGCAGGAAAGATGCTGTCATATTTTAGCAAATTTTTGGCTGTTCTTAGGTTTGCTTATTTCTGACTCCATTCCCTTTGACAACACAGTTTATATATTTAAAAATGATTATATTTTGAATGAACATGAATTAAAATTATAAATAACATAAAAACAAATAATATAAATAAAACTATATATAGAGTCCACAAGAAAATTTGATTAGACAAGCCCATTAAAACGTTTCCAATAAGTCTCTTAAGTTTTTGCCAAGATAGCTTCTTCTTCTTATTATTTATTTTTTTAGACTTTATGGCTAACTTCAGCAGATTTGTAGGGTTAACAGAGTATGATTGTAATTTAAACTTCTTTTCTATATTTATTGTGATTTTATGATTTAAAATTTCTAAATACTTTTGATTCACTTCCTTTAATTCCAAATTTAGCTTTTTATCTTGAGGCTTTAAGTTCAACTTTAAATGATCAATTTTAGACTGCAAAAAAAAAAAAAAAAACAAATTCAATCCAGAAACCAAGAACAGTCACACTGGTGGGAAAAGACTTCAGAGTTGAGTACTGCTCAAAACATAAATTTATTACTTAAAAAAATCATAAAACAACAATAGAGGTAAAGTGCTTTCATCCTCTGGTAACTGGACTTCATCAGAACAATTACCCATAAGTTAAGAAAGGTTTTTATACATCATACTAAATTGATTGATTACATAATATTCAAATTAGTAAAATTTCCTCAGAGTGCCAGAATAAACAGCTACAATGTTGTCAAACCTGCTAGTAAAAACATGTGACAGTTGCAAAAAAATAATTTGCAACAATATGCAGTGCACTTACAAGATCACTGCAGCTGAAATTAAAACCATTTTTTCAAAATTTTATATAATACTCTTAACTAAATGCTTTTCTACCCTATGTGACTCATATCAAATGTGTGCCTTATGGCATCAATGCATAATTACCCAAAATAATATCCAGCTTTGAGTTTTAATATGCTGGAGATTGAAACATTTTCATTTAAACCTGGTGGCTGGGTGGCATTGGTCCTAAGTTGACATTTAAGTTCTAAAAATTCTAAGAAGTCATCACTTGGTCCCCCCCGCTCACCTAAGTTAACTTGCTCAATAATGCAAAGCTTAAACTTGTGTGTGTGGTTGGATTTAATGTGCCTGTATAGGCGTTGTTTTCATCTTTCTTTTTGATGTTGCATATGTGTTGATATATCCTTTGCCTGCATTTACATTTAGTTTTCCCTATGCAGAATGCTGTGCAAAGTGTGCATAACCCTAGATAAACAACGCACTTAGAAGAACATGTAAACCTGCCACTGGGTTTTATGTACCCAAAGCCATGTATATTAAAGGAAGAACCTTCCATGACATACTTGTATTGATTACAGTTTCCGTACTTGACCATTCTTCCCTTATTTTCCCGTCTTCCCATTCTTTCCAGTATCAATTTAAAACGAGGAGATTTTTTGTATATTACTACTGGTCTTTTTCCCACTGCACTAAGGTGGTCCGGATTGACTTCAAAGATAGTCCAATTTCTTTCTATAATCTCTCCTAAGTCATCAAATTCATGAGTGTAAGTCAACACCATTCCATTGTTGAATTGATTACTACTTGTTCCCTGTACTGTGTCACCCATGCTATCACTAGGGGTTGTGCGTGTAGTATTAGGCCTTCCTAATAATGGAATAAAGTGCCCTGTGGGCCTCTTCCTACAGACTTCATCAAAGATTTTTTTCAAAAACAATTTTGGGTATATCCTCCGTACAAACATACCTTTAAGTGTTTCTAATTCCACCTGGAATTCATCATTTCCTGACACCATTCTTGCTAGTCTCACACATTGCCCCTTTACAATTGACTTTTTTTGGTGTAGTGGATGCATACTCCCAAAGTGTAACAGAGAGTTGGAATAAGTAGGTTTCCTTTATATAGTTGAATCAAATCCTCTCTTAACATAATTTTTGGTAACTGTTACATCCAAAAATGTACAGTGTACCCCTGAATATCCATGGTGAATTTCAAGAAATCTGTAGTAGTAGTATGCAAATAGTCAAAAAACATATCCAATTTATCTACTGTGTCAATCCAGAAAAAAAACATATCATATAAAAACTTCCCTAGAATGTCCAACAGCCCTTAAATTCTGAATTAAGCACATAGTTATATTCCCAATAGAAAAGGACTGTGTTTGCAAACATGGGGGCACAAGCTTTCCCCATTGTCACTCCTGTCTTCTGCCGAATGTACTGGTCCTCAAACCTTAAGAAGTTGTTTTCGAAGACTGCTTCAGTGAGTTTCCTGAGCGTATTCAGCTTTCTTTGGCTCAGTGTAGTGTTGTGCCTTAGGTAGTCATAAAACCAGTTTGTACCTGTTCTATGTGAATAACAGAGAAGAGATCCTGCACATCGATAGTAACAAATATAATCTCTTCCCTAAACAAATCATTGGTTATTCTGTTGAGGAACTCCTAAGAGTCTCTTACCAGGACAGGGTTTGTTTGTAACACAGTTTTTGTATAACAATCTATGTATTTTGCAATGTACAAGGTTTTTGATGCCATAGCATCAACTATAGGATGCAATGGAAGATCTACAACACTTTTATGAACCTTTGGGTTCCTGAATATTGTGGGGATCTTGGGGTTACATATGTTAAGGAAATTGTGTTCTTCAATAGATATTTGACTATTCAAAAGCATGTCCTCAAGAATAAGATCTATTTTGCAACAGGCTATATTTATTTTGTTGATAGAAGCTTCCTCGTAGGTTTCTGAGTACAAAATGCTGAACATTTTGTTTACATAATCATTCCTATCCATTACTACCAACTCACCCAACCCTTGTCTGGCTTCATAACACACACACTTTTGTTATTCATTATTTCATGTAAAAGTGCTGCTTCCATGTCACTCAAATTGTATTGACTTCTTGCATGCTTAGTTTTTTAAAATAATTTCTAAAGTTAAATTCATGCAACTTTTCAAAGAGTAAAACTTTAGGATGAAAGGGGGGGGGCTTAAAAGTACTAGGTCTCTTAACGGAGTTGGCAGAAAAGGAATTAAGTTCAACTTGCCTGTTGTCATTGAAGTATAACCTAAAGTTAATTTTTCTAGTGTATAACTTTAGCTGAATCAGTGCTTCTTCAATTTTTATACTTGTGTTGGGTACAAAGGTAAATCCCTTTTCAAATAAATTTGCCCAGTTTACACCAGTGTTTAACACACTATAGTTGTTCACCTTAAAATCTCCTTGTGCATTGTGTATAATGGTATACTTGTTTAGTTACAATTCCTGTAATTGCGGTTGTCTCTCCCCCTCCATACTGTTCCACCTCTCTGTCCCATCCCGTCTCCCTCGTTGTAAGAGGGCATTCAGCTCCCAATAACTCAGGGGTGTCTGATGGTGTTGTGCCCACTCCTCTCTCTCTGTAAGCCTCTGTGAACATCTCATAGGTTCATAGGTGTGTACTAGGCTAATGGCCCTGGAGCCTTTACAAGCCTAGCCCGTAGGATTACCCTGGCATCATGCCACCTGATATTAGGTCCCGGTACCTCTTTTGAGTAGAGCCACTGGAGTGATCCCCAGAGTGAATTTTCTATTTCCCATCCACTCATCAAGATTTCTCTTGAAGAGGGCCAGTGGCTTCCCTAAAGGGGATTCATCTTGATTTTGGTGTATTTCAGGTTCAGTAACTTCTTCTAGCAAGTTTGCCCCCCCCCCCCCATTTACATGGTCTACATGGGAAGCTGGTATTTCATTTCCAAAGCTTGGTGGTGGGGGGTTGATAGGCTACACCTTTGTCATACTCAGCTCTATCTCTTTCAAGTTTTTATTTTTTTATTTTTTAATTTTCTTATTTTTCATCAATAAAATATCACTTTCAATACTTTTAAGCATATCATTGCATTCCTCTAACTTACTTTCAAATCATAAATCATTGTGCATACTTTAACTTAGTCTATTAATAACAATGTTAAGTTCACACATTTGTCTATCATAATCCTTTACATGTAGTTCAAGCAACTCACATCCATGCCAACAATGTCAACAGTTCCTGCTGCAGTGTAGAGTCCCTTTTTAGTCTAGTGGGATATTTCCATACCCGTAATCCCTTTGGTACACGCTCCATACGTGGGCATTTTCAAAAGTAACTTGCTTCAGGCTGAAGCTTCTTGAATTTATACACATATTCCCCAAATGATTTAAACTGCTGGTGAAAGTTCCCTTACTCAATATGCATTTGTGATGGTTCCCCTGTCCAGGATACATCATTAGCAAGCCAGTTTGTAAAATCAACACTATTCCTAGGCTCCTTTGAAGCTCTAGATGTGCCCACAATAAGGCTAGGCTGTCTTGTGTCTGTTAACCTGTAGTTTGAGTTTGTAGGACCCTCCTCTGGTGTTCGTTGGTGAGGTGTAATTCCTGTAGCTCCTAAACCATTGCCTGATTGGCTAAACAGTACACCACTCAAATGAGTTTCATTCAGATCTGGCCTCCGTAGTTTCAAGCCAGCCAAAAGGTTTTGTGTAAGCTGATTCACCAAAGCTGTTAAATTCCCAACTCTTGCTGCAAATGAGTCATACAGCTGCTGCATTCTGTTAAGAGCAGTTTCAACTCCAGCTTCCTCTTCCATTAAACTGAAACAACAAATTCAATCCAAAAACCAAGAACAGTCACACTGGTGGGAAAAGACTTCAGAGTCAAGTACTGCTCAAACCATGACTTATGGGTAACTGTTCTGATGAAGTCCAGTTAACAGAAGACGAAAGCGCCTAACCTCTATTATTGTTTTAAGAGTTTTTTTTAAGTAATAAATTTATATTTTGAGCAGTACATGACTCTGAAATCCTTTTCCTTGGATTGAATTTGTTGTTTCAGTTGAATGGAGGGGGAAGCTGGAGTTGAAACTGCTCAGAATGCAGCAGCTGCATGATTCATTTGGAGTGTGTTAGGAATTTAACAGCTTTGGTGAATCAGCCTACACAAAACCTTTTGGCTGGATTGCAACCAAGGAAAAGATCTGAATGAACTTTATTTAAGTGGCATACTGTTTAGCCAATTGGGAGACAGTTTAGGAGCTACAGGAATTACACCTGGTCAATGAACACCAGAGGAGGGTCCTACAAACTCAAACTGCAATTTAACAGACACAAGACAGCCTAGCCTTAATGTGGGCACATCTAGAGCTTCAACTGAAGCTAGGAATAGTGCTGATTTTACAAACAGGCTTGCTAATTATGTATCCTGGACAGGGGAATCATCACAAAGGCATATTGAGCTAGGGAACTTTTGCCAGCAGTTTAAATCATTTGGGGACTATGTGTATAAATTCAAGAAGCTTCAGCCTGAAACAAGTTACCTAAGAGACTAGATGCATGTGGAGTGTATACCAAAGGGATTACAGGTATGTTATGGAAGGTTCTTCCTTTAATATACATGGCTTTGGGTACATAAAAACCCAGTGGCAGGTTTACATGTTCCACTAAGGGCATTGTTTATCTAGGGTTATGCACACTTTGCACAGCATTCTACATAGGGAAAACTAAATGTAAATGCAGGCAAAGGATATATCAACACATATGCAACATCAAAAAGAAAGATAAAAACAACACCATATATAGGCACATTAAATCCAACCCTATGCACCAGTTCACGTAGGGAATGCTTTTGATAGTGCAGTACCCTGTGCTTGTGCAGTTACATGCAGTCAGGCTTGGAGACAAGCAGGTAAGTCTGGTAACCTGGGGAGACCCAGACAGACTGCATACTTGCAGCCAGGACTGGTGAGGTGGTTACTTCAGGGGAGGGAACTACCCTGTAGCAGTGAGACTGAAGGTGAGCCACAGCTGCTTGGGGGTGCTGATGGTCCCTTGGACAGAGTGACTGCAAAGGTAGAGGTGAGTAGTAGTACCCAGGCTGACAGTGAGGCACCACTGTCAGAGGATGCCAGACTTCCTGTGGAAATGGAGCTGGGAAGGGTTACAAGGAGAGAGTTGAGACAGGCTCAGCTCTCAGACCCTACATTGCAAGGCCTGAGGCAAGTAGCTAGGGAGGCATCTGATTCTCAAGGAAAGGGGGAATCTGTATACTAGGACAAAGGGTTACTATACAGAGAGTGGACCCCTGAGGGAGGGCTAGAAGGTGAGAGAGTACAGCAGTTGGCAGTGCCTAGACCCTACCATCTGCTGCTTCTAGCCATAGCCTATGATATTCCCTTTGCAGGTCATATGGGCATAAAACATACAAAGAGGCATATTATGCAAAACCTCTGTTGGCTTGGAATTTCCAGAGATGTAACAGGGTACTGCAGGACCTGTGAGGAGTGCCAAAAGGTAGGCAAGGCAGGAGACAAGGTGAGATCTCCTTTGATGCCTTTGCTAGTGATTGAGGAGCCATTTCAGAAGGTAGCTATGGATATTGCTGGTCCTCTGAGTACCCCAAGCTCCACAGGGAAAAAGTATATCCTAGTGGTAGTGGATTATGCTACACGATACCCTGAGGTGGTGGCTTTGTCCTCCATTGAGGCAGAGAAGGTGGCAAATGCTTTGTTAGAGATTTTCAGCAGGGTAGGTTTCCCAAAAGAAATACTGACTGACAGAGGTGCAATTTCATGTCAGACCTGCTGGCTTGTCTGTGGAAGTCCTGTGGGATGAAGCACATGAAGACCACTCCCTACCATCCCCAGACTAATGGTTTTGTTGAGAGGTTAAACGCTACAATCAAGTCCATGCTACGGGCATTTGCAGATCAGTTTAAGAGGGAGTGGGACAAATATTTGCCCCATCTGTTGTTTGCTTACAGAGAAGTTCCCCAGGACTCTACAGATTTTTCACCCTTTGAGTTGCTGTAGGGGCATAGGGTGAGGGGACCTCTAGATTTAATTCAAGATAAGTGGGAAGGTGAATGTGAGTCTCATAAGGAGTCTGTTGTGGCATACGTCCTAAACCTCAGGACAAGGATCAGGGAACTCATGGGCTTGGCCAAGGAGAACCTGGCAGAAGCCCAACAACAGAAAAAGGTGTGGCATGACAGGAATGCTTGAGTTAGAGAGTATGCTGTGGGGCAGCAGGTAATGGTTCTCATTCGTGTCAGACACAGCAAGTTGCAAGCAGCTTGGGAGGGACCCTACAAGGTGGTAAGAAAGGTAAGTGATGTTAACTACATGGTGGAACTGCTAGGCAGAAGGCAGGGGCACAAATTGTACCATGTTAATGTGATGAAACCTTGCCATGATAGAAAGGCCCTTATGCTGAGTATTTGCAATGGATTGCAGGAGGAGTCTGAGAGAGATCTGGGGACTGATCTCCTCAGTGATGCTCGGGCTGACACCTCAGTGGAAGGGGTAGCAATGTTCCAGCAGCTATCTCCTACCCAGATTCAAGAAATCTGAGCAGTGTTGCAGGAATCTGGGGACATGTTCACTGGGAAACCAGGGTGCACCCACCTGGGGCAGCACCAGGTGGATACAGGACCCCAAAGGCCTATTAGGCAGGCCCCTTATAGAGTGCCTGAGAGAGTCAAACAGACTCTGAGGGAGGAGGTACAGGAGATGTTGGAACTAGGGGTGATTCAAGAGTAGAACAGTCCCTGGGCCTCCCCAGTGGTGCTGGTGCCAAAGAAGGATGGCAGCACCAGGTTCTGTGTGGACTACAGGAAATTAGATAGTCACACAGAGTCAGATGCTTACCCCATGCCTTGGACAGATGAGGCCCTAAAGCAGCTGGGTGGGGCTACGTATCTTGCAACCATTGATTTTACCAAGGATACTGACAGGTACCCTTGACTCCCATTGCTAGAGAGAAGTCAGCCTTTGTGACTCCTTTTGGCTTGTATGAGTTTACAAAGATGCCCTTTGTGATGAAGAATGCCCCTGTGACTTTCCAGAGGCTGGTAGATCATATCCTTACAGGAGCAGGAGGGTTTGCCCTTGCTTACCTAGATGATATTGCCATCTACAGCCTTTTCTGGCCAGAGCACCTTCAGCATGTCAGGGAAGTGCTGGGCAGACTACAGAGGGCAGGGTTGACCATTAAGCTGAGCAAATGTCAGGTGGGTACAGCAGAGGTCTCCTACCTAGGACATAGAGTGGGGAGTGGTAAGATAATGCCAGAACCTGCCAAAGTGGAAGCCATTCAGGCATGGCCTGCACCTGTTACTAAAAAGCAGGTGAGGGCATTTTTAGGGACAGCAGGGTACTACAAAAAGTTTGTCCTCAGTTATAGTACCATAGCTGCTCCCCTCACAGACCTGACAAGGAAGAAAGTACAGTTTTGTACCTACCATAAATGTAGATGTTCGAGTGCTAATGCAGCTGCAGTCATAATAGATGGGTTATCCTGCCGTCAGGCGGGTCCTCGGTCGGCCGAATTCCAAAGTCTAGGTCTGGCGTCGGTTGTCGTCGCTTCTTCCCTGACGTCAGTGGGGCAGGGGTATAAAAGAACCAGCCGACGCCATTTTCTTCAGTTTTTCTTGACTGAAGAAAATGGCGTCGGCTGTATCTTTACCCTGCGCAACGTCGACTGACGCCGGACTGATGGCAGGATAACCCATCTGTTATGACTGCAGCTGTATGCACGATGAACATCAGGACAGATAAGGTAATGTGGATCCCAGCATGTGAGCAGGCATTCCAGATGCTTAAAGAAGCTTTGGGAGGATCCCCTGCATTAGCCAGTCCAGATTACAGCAAAGAATTTGCTGTGCAGGTGGATGCTTTGAACCATGGGATGGGGGCTGTACTTAGCCAGATTTCTTCAGAGGGGGAAGAGCACCCAGTGGTTTATCTCAGTCGTAGGCTCCAACACAGGGAAGAATGCTATGCAGCTGTAGAAAAGGAATGTCTAGCCATAGTGTGGGATCTGCAGAAACTTCAGCCTTATCTGTATGGAAGGAAATTCACTGTTATGACAGATCACAACCCCCTAACATGGTTAAACAGAGCCAGCCAGCAAAATCCCAAGTTGCTAAGATGGAGCCTGGGGTTGCAAGCATATGATATGTTCCTGCAGCACTGCAGTGGGATTTGCAATGACAATGCAAATGGGCTCTCAAGACAGGGAACGGAGTAAGGTATACTCAGATAGACCTAACTCCCTCAAGCAGCGTTTCTCAAGGGTCACTTGAAAAACTAGTTTGAGTTCTCCAGGGGGGGGGAGATATGTGAAGATTGGGTGAAGATGGGTGAAGGCTGCCAGCCTATCCAGATAGAATTTTGGAGATAATTCTGTCATCTGTAAATATTAATGTAAACCACAGGCTTGTTGTCTTAAATGGTAAAAATAGTGTTACATGTAGAACTGGAAAATAATGTAACAACAGTGCACTCTACTGACCAAGTAAAGCATGTTGTGACCCTTTGATGCTTAAATTCAGAGTCAGTCTGTCTAGAGTGAGGCATCCTGCCTATTGTTTTAAGGCCAGAGTTAATGGCCAGAATTTGCATGCATAAATGTCCTTTATTGCTGTGGTTTCTGCCCAGAGGTGAAGAATGTAAATGTAGTTTCTGTTAGCCTGGGAACCCAGGGAAGTGTGAAGTATGATGTAATGTGAACCAGGAATCTGATTTTAAAAACAAAGAGAATCAGAGAGCATTAAGCATTTCTGTCTTGACCATCCAACTCACCAGCACTGTCTTGCTCTATATGTAAGTTTACCTTAGACTTGTGTTTTCTCTTAGAAATAGCTAGAAACTAGACTAGACTAAGTGTTTTTCTGTGATGTCAGAACATTACTACTGAATTATTTTAAGTATTTCTCTGTGATATCTGTACTCTTGACTAGCACCGCATAGTAGAAAGTGTTGTCTTGTGTTTTGATTATTTGTATTAAATATTTTTAAACCCTTTCAACTGTGGCTGTTTTTGTAGAGATAATTTAAATCTCTTTAGAGTACTTGCATGCCTTTGGTAAAATTTTACAAAGCCACTCTAATAGCTTTAGCTCTGGGCTATACTACCAAATGGATAATAATATTGCACAGTAATAACTGAACACCCTTTTAAGGGCCTTTGAGTAGCTGATAAATATTAGTGGGTTGTGGCAGCTGGTACTACCGTACAGTCTGGGATAAAGGGGCACAGCTGGAGAACCTGTGCCAGCCTTTCCCAGGAGTGTCTGTGTGGTTGTGTAAACTCTTCTCAAAGTGTATATGTGTGTGTGTGTGTGTGTGTGTGTGTGTGTGTGTGTGTGTGTGTGTGTGTGTGTGTGTGTGTGTGTCAGCTACCTGGGCAGGGACACAAAGTACTGGTTGGACAGAGAGGGTGCTGGAAGTTTTAGCTTGCCCACTAGGCTGAGATCTGGATCCTATAGCTGTGCCAGTGGGGAGTCTTACTGGGGACCTGAAGAGCAAGGGAGTGACCAGTCCCAGACTGGCTGCAATCTTTGTGTGCTCTTAAGGGAAATTGGACTTTATTGTGTGCATTTGTTAACCTTTCCTCCTATATGAGATGCCCCTCACTGGTGTTAGTGGTGAGGATTGAGGCTCCTTGATTGCTTGGCCAGGGCATGGGCATCACAGTCACATAGGGTAGGAAACAATTTAGTTAAAAGTATTATATAAAAAACTGAAAAATGCTTTTAATTTAAGCTGCAGTAATCTTAATTGTACTGCATATTGTTGTAAATTAGTTTTTGCAACTGTCACATGTTTTTACTAGTAGGTTTGACAATATTATAGCTGTTTATGCTGGCACGCTGAGGACATTTTACTAATTTAAATATTACGTAATCAATCAATTTATTATAATGTATAAAAAGGTTTCTTGACTTATGAGTAATTGTTCTGATGAAGTCCAGTAACTAGAGGATGAATGCACTTAACCTCTATTGTTGTTTTATGAGTTTTTTAAGTAATACATTTTTGTTTTGAGCAGTACTCAACTCTGAAGTCTTTTCCCACCAGTGTGACTGTTCTTAGACTGTAAAAAAGTTAATTCCTTATCCCATAAAAGTTAATTCATTAACCCATTCCTTTTTAATAAAGAAACCAACTCTTAATCCTGCCATATAAATACTCTTTTAAGGTGTCCCTCAAAATAACATCTGAAACCTCTCCATTATTATTAAAATATATAAATATATTTATTTCCTTTAAAAAACATTCTTTAAATCCTTTTATTTTTACTATATAAGCTGGCATTCTTTGCCAATAAACTAAATTATTAGATGTTACAGTAAAGTTAAAAGAGATAGCATTATGATCAGACAATGGGCATGGAATTATAGCTAATTTGTTAATTTTAGAATATAATTCACTAGATGCAAAAGCTTTACCTATAGTTCATAGGTTCATAGGTAGGTACTAGGCTATCGGCCCTGGGGCCTACACAAGCCCAGCCAAAAAGGTACCCTGGCTTTTGCCACCCAAGAAAATTATTTTCCTGTGCCACTGTCGAGCAGAGCCACACAGGTGATCTGTAAGAATGAGTATAATTAAGAGAGTTTACTAATTTTAAATCATGAATATCTTTTGAATTCATTAAATTAGTGAAATAATTTAATTGTTTTGCTTTTTTATCTTTAGTAGTATCACATTTTGAAAGAATACAAAATCACCAGCAAGTAAAATTTCTCCTTTTGCATGCAAAGTTAAAATATCCAAGTATTCCTTTGCCACTTTAGAACCAATTCCCTGGATCCAGTAAACATTTACAAATGTGTAAAACGTTTTGTTAATCTCAAGAACTATTACACTCTTCATACTATTTTTATCTGAGTACGAATCAATTAACATTCAGTGATACACGTTTATACTCTAACATTTTCATAAAAAAGCATATTTTTCCAAAAACAAATATAGATAATGACCTTGACAAGCAAACAGTGAACTAAGATAAGCTTTAGAATATTTTGTTGTGGATATTGAAAAACTAGTTAATAACAAACTAAGTGTAAAACTATTTACAAACCCTAACATGGAATAAAATATTCTTGGTTTGATGATACAATCATGCAAACCACCCTCTACCATCTCCTTAAACCAACTCAATATTTGTGCTTGCTACTACATCAATTAAAGATTATTTATCAGTATTGATAATACTATAAAGCTTTTACCTACAATTAACTTATTAACCAACTATATATATATATATATATATATATATATATATATATATATATATTATATATATATATATATATATATATATATATATTATATATTATACTCAAATAAAATAAAAAAGGTGAATAGGTAACTACATTGCCACTTTTACAGTACCAACAAAACATTTATAGGATCATGAATCAGTAATAAGCAATGTGTCAACAGATTATATCAATCCCAACACAAAAAGTCCAGATTTATAATTTGTGTCCATCCTTAAACAGGGTAAGACAAATTATATCAGAATAGCATCTAAAATTCACCATCCACTATACATTTCTATCTTTCTACGTTTAAATTCTTTCTAATCCAGTAGTAAGTATATTAAAGACTTGCCAAAGTGATGCTGAAAATTATGCAGAGTGATAATGAAAGGTCACATTTCTCATCATAAACTTCCTCAAGGGTGCAGAAATATACTATTGATCAAAGTACATCAAAGTGATTCTGAAAACATAACTCATTCTTGTTGAACAAAGAAGGAGTAGCTATCATATATAGAACAGCAGAAGCTATGAGCTGCTACACAAATGCTTGAAAACCAGTATATCAAATAATTTGTCTGAAATAAAGGCAGCAACCTAACTCTTTTATAGATGAGAGATTAAACTAACAATCTCTCCATTGCTTCTTATTCAGATTTATACAGTTTATATTTTGATTGTATCATATCATTTGGTATCACTATCTTATGCAATGTACTCTGATTAACTTTCCTTTATTTTATACTGTAGCAGTCCTAACGTTAACTGCAGGGAAAAAAACAAATTTTTACGTCATTAAGATAAATTCACTGCTGTATACCTCTCAGCCTGTTAGACCAAGAAATCTATACAGAGTCAAAATTAATGGGTGGACAAACATCCCAAAATGGGAACAAATTTTAAGCATAGCTCTTATAAACTTAGAAAGTTTCCAGAATAACAGGATTTGTGTTCGCATGCATTTTCTGAAGGATATGGAATCTAAAACTCAAATATCTGTCATTACTTAGTGACTTTGGTTTCCAGTGATTTGCCAGCAAACCACAAATTTCATGGCAAACAGCCACATCTGGACATTCTGCGAAAATCTGGACAGTTGAAAAGTGTGCTGCAGACTGACTTTAATTCATATTAAAATGAACAACATTCAAACCCTCAATATTAAAGTTGCTCTCCCAGATACATACTACGAGAAGCTGTGAATCAGGTGTCCTAGGTTCTTCTAGAGAACTCAGTTCCTGAGGAGTCTGCTGGGGGAAAGGGACTGAGTGGTGTTTTTTCCAGCTGACCTATTCTGTAGAAGAGTTGGGGTTTCCAGAAAAGACGTATCAGTCCTCTGTGAGACCAAGGACTAGTAATGTTATGCATTCATGATGTAATGCGTACTAAGTACATGGAGTGAGAGCTGTTGTGGCATAACAAAAATGCTCTCCACAGCTGTTAGGATGGCACAGGTGCTAGCATTACAGCATCACTGTATACAGAAGGAAAATGGATGGGCTACAGGTAACAAGGATGCACTCATAAACTCACTAGGTAGCCTACAGAGGTCTCACACCTATTACAAGATACCTACCTTCTGCCTCCCCAGAGACCTAGTTACCTTGAAATAGAGGATGTTCTGGACATTGAATAAAATCATGGGGGGATCATAGGATGATTAGGGAACCTACAAAGAGGTACAGAGTAAGTAAAGGCTATTCTTTGATCACTGTTAAACCAAACCCCTGTTCTTCAAAAGCTGCCTAAATAACAAAATGTTGTATAGTCACTATTTTAGAAGATGATTCAGGGTTCAGACACACTCTCTTCCTAATGTCTATGTACAGTACAAAGGACAGAGTAACTGAAGGTATTCTATGATTTTAACAATGAAGTCATGTTCTACTAACAGTCATCTACTTACCACAAGTAATCACTTTTGGTACACTTGCAGGCCTGTCCCACTTTATCAATAACATAGTCTCTTCCATTTATACAAACAGAAGATTTCTTAAGCCTTTGAAAATTTTCTTTGTACCCAAGAATGCAGCCGTCTGTGTCCCTTTCAGTGTTAGTAGAATGTGCCAGCCAGGTAACATAATCACTATCGTCACCTGTTTAAAATATTTAAACACATTAAGAAGTTTAATTTTATGCACAGTTACATCTACTTCACAGCTTTTGTACTACTAATATGAGCATATGTATGCTGTGGATGTTTAACAGGCCCATGCATTTCAGCAAATCTAGATCGTATGAGTTTTCTGCTGGGAAAACAGCTGTTAGCATCTCAATTAATATGAATGTAAATTTTCTTAGGTTTACTGGAACTCTACTGCAAGATCAGATTAACATTCTATGTGAATATATAATTGATTCTATATTTACTAGCTAAAATGCATGTTCCAACTTAGAAATCTTAAGTGAGAGTAATTCCACACGTAGCTTGACATCTAACATTAAACAAGCTTCATATATGCAAGTAGATATCGACATAACATACACGATTTGTGTTTGAGAATGGGATATCATGATATATGGAGCAAGAGTCTTATGAGCCCAAATATGATTTATTGCAATAATGTTTGGTGGAAAGTAAGATATGGGGTGGAATACATAATATTAAAAGCAATGTAGTGACTAAATATAATCAAGTGTACTACAGACAAGCTTACCTGGAATTGAAATTAGATGCAAGACTGATTCAACCAATTACAGACCACTCAAGAGAAAACAGTAGAAATATTGAATAAACTTATAAAAGACCAACAGCAAACTTAAGACAACACAAGGTTATACCAGAGAAAGAGCTCTACTTGATATTTTCAGTGGATAAGACAACAGCACTTTTAAGTTCCCTTTCATTAGTGAGCATCCTGCAATTTATGGCAGAAATGTAGTGAAAATAAGGCCGTTAATCTAAAGATGGTAGTTGAAAAATTCTGAATGTATTGGAATTAACTAATAAAGTAAAGGTATTGGACTGTTTTTTGACATTCCAGTGCAAAATAATGGAGAAAGTCTGGAATACCCAGGAAATTTGGTGGCTTAAAATGTTCTATTAAGAAACGCAACAAGCATGGTTCATAATGACAAAAAATATAACATTTCTAAAAGTTAAAACAATGTTTATAAGAAAAATAAACTACATTAGAAAACATACATAAGCCTTAGGGAAGAATTCAGATATAATGAATTAAAAATTATATGCAACCAAATTATAAAAGGATTCACCAGATAAAGTAGAGATATTTTTCAACTTAATAAAACAGTCCAAGTGTAGTTGAAAACGGTGCTCATGAAAGATGATAAACTTATTCATGATACTACAGCTACTGTTTTGCAAATGTCTGTCACAAGTTTTAAAATGCAGTGTCTTTTTGAGATTTGCCACTGAAATCATAATGAGTCCTATGCATCCATTAGGGGGTGACTTTTCTTTCCAAATTAAGAGTAGGAGTTGTATAGACAAGTTGATTCCAGACAAGGCGAGTGGTGCATACAATTTAGTTAGAATAAAATGGATATCTGAGGGATAATATAAGACATATTCTGAAATAACTTTTAGATCATCTTTGCATACCAGTTACTTTGTGAGAGAATGGAACATTCCATTAATTGTGTCCTTCTATAAAGGAAAATAAATTAGGAAGTGTTTTATAAATGGAAGCCACACAGTTTGCTCCCACTAAGTTAACGAAAAATATGCTATTAGAAGTATTAAAAGGTCATCTGGATATTATAACAGCTTAGAATCAACAATACAAAAAAGTGTTACTTCAGCTCTAATAAATTTCATGTATATGTTGGGACATATCACTTGGCACAGATGAAGATTTTATACACTCATATTGTTCCTAAGTAAAGCATCTAATAAGGTAAATTACTGATTGTTAATGATCAAACTGAAAAAAAAAACAAAACAAAGAAATGGGCAGTCAGCTCTCGCAAGCGTTTGAGAAGTGTTCATGAGTAGACAGTTGTTAAAATAGTTAAATTGAGTTTGACGTCTTACCAGACAACTTAAATGTGGCATTCTTCAATGTTCTACCCTGAACTTCTCTTTACTTATCACCTGTGTTAGTGATCTCTTGGTTCTGGATACATTCTGGATGAGTAAGTATATATATATATATATATATATATATATATATATATATATATATATATATATGGGTCTAGAACTAATGATCACCTACACGTTTCAACAAAACTGAAACGGGCGAGCACACTTTTGCGAAAGTGCTTTTTCACCAAAAAAGCACTTTCACGAAATTGATCTAAAAAAAAAACATGAGAAAATGGCTTTTGCTGAGATTGTGGCACAGTGGGGATAAGGGAATATTCCCTTTTCCCCCACTGTAGTGTGATCTTGGATTGAGAATATAAAAGTAGGGGGGTGTGCAAGGGAGCTTGCCCCCCTGCATGAACGTGATTACTGTTATCTTTTTTTAAAACCTTGTCTTTGGGTTTTTTTCTTGTTTTTTTTTAGCAGACTTTTGTGAAAGTGCTTTTTCAGTGAAAAAGCACTTTCGCAAAACTGTGCTCGACCATTTCAGTTTTGTTGAAACATGTCATTGGTAATTAGTCCTAGAGATATATATATATATATATATATATATATATATATATATATATATATATATAGCTAATACAAAAACAGGAATTGCGGTATCGTAAGGAGATGTAAATTTCAGTGTAATGAAGATAATGCCCACTTATGGGCAGCTGAGAATGATTTAGTTTTTAAGACGAGTAAGTCAACTTTAATGGATACTGGAATAAACAAAACTCATAGAAATTTAACTATTAACATTCAAGTGATTCCGACAGTTACTGGCTATAAGAACATTTCTTTTTTTTTTTCATGTTAACTCAATTTATGTATCCATGAGAAATACAATATAAAGTTCTAAAGAATACATAAGCAGGTGATGCTGTATTACAAAAATAAATAATATGCACATAGGTTCATAGGTAGGTACTAGGCTATCGGCCCAAGGGCCTACGTAAGCCTAGCTAACAAGGTTCCTTGGCATACGCCACCCAAGAAAGTTATTTTCCTGTGCCCCTGTCGAGTAGAGACACAGAAGTGATCCCCGGGGTGTATTTCCTATTTCCCATCCACTCATCAAGATTTTTCTTGAAGAGTGCTAATGAAGAACTTTGCTTGACATAGATGGGTAACTTGTTCCAGAGTATGGGAAGTCTCTGGGACAGGAATCTATCCCTCCAGCAAGTCCTGTTTATTGTGGTGACAAGGTTTAGGTCCCTAGAGCGTGTAGCTCGGAGGGATTGGGATTTCTTTAGGTGTAGCATGTCCAACAGCTCTGGGTTTGACATAGCTTTATATGTTAGGCAGAGATCACTTTGGAATAGGTGATATGCTACAGAGTAAAGCTGGAGTTTTTGAGGCAGTCAGTGCAGGGCATCTGTTTGAGGCCAGTAATCCTCTTTGTGAGGTACTTCTGTGGCCTTTCCAGCTGCTGCAGATGTTTTGTGAGGTACATTCCAAAAGAGGCGTTGTACTCTATAATGGGTCTAATGAGTGTCGAGTAGAGGGGAACAATGATCTCTTTTTTTCTGGATGAGAACCCTTTTATGATGAGGTGTGCAATGTAGAAGGACTTCCTGACTACTGTGGCGATGTGACTATCAAAGGAGAGACTACTGTCCACCTGGGTCCCAAGGTCTCTTATCACACATTCATTGTTAAGTAGATTGCTGCCTATGTGGTAGTTCATGGGTACAGAGTTTTTACCAAAGGGGATGATACTGCACTTTTTGGCATTGAGCTTGAGGCCATGGCTCTGACACCAGGCATCTGTCTCAGCGAGGCCCTTCTGTAGGATGTCCATATCATTTGGGGACTTGACTATGGCTCCTAGTTTGCAGTCATCTGCAAAATTCATTAGCCATAGGCCTTCTGTGTTAGCCTGTACTTCAGAGAAGTAGATACCAAGCAGGAGAGGTCCCAGGATGGAACCCTGTGGTACTCCACTTGTCACTGCTTTGAGGTCAGATTTGGAGTCTGCAACTTTTACAGAGTGGGTTCTGTCAGTGAGCCAGTTGGCAACCCATCTTGTGACGTAGGGACTTATACCTAGTTTAGTGAGTTTGGCTATAATTCCAGAATGGAGAATGGTGTTGAAAGCCTTGGCGAGGTCAAGATAGGCTGTGTGAACCACCTTACCCTCATCTACGGCTTTGATGACTGCCTCAAAGAAGTCGATCAGGTTCAGTAGGCATGATCTGCCTTTCACAAACCCAAACTGGGTGGGATCCGGAGTTTGGAGGTTACATGCATAACATGAATATAGCATTTCATGAGGATTTTATTTCATTCTAAACTCATAACAACAGAGTCACTGTTACATATAGATGTGGTTGGAAAATAAAAGTTAAAGAGGCCCTATAGAAAAAACAATAATTATTTTAGAGGCATATACAGTACTATCCATAATAGTTCAGTTAGGTGATATTAGTGTTGGAGATGCATTCTGAGCATTCAGAAAGAAATTTTATCAAATTATTTCATATTTTTCAGGAGCCTTCAAGATCTTTGAGAAAAACGAAAATTGTATATTCTGAGGCAGTCTTAGAACTAGGACATAACCAAGGTGAGAGTGTATGTTTTATCGTGTTGTAGAAACTGTTAATATGTTACATAGGCAAGAGTCCAAGTTTAATAATAAGAATAATAACACAAAGCAGGGTAGTCGGTATGAGTGCGCTTGAATGGGATCCCAGCTGGCTTTTGCATGACTACACAATATTGTTGACAGAAAGGGGTTAAGGAAATAAATCATCATACCTTGCTTGCTATGATCTGTAGTGATAAAAAGTGTTTTGTTTCCTTAAAAAACTGGACATTAGAAGAATTTCAGATTCAAGTTGTGACAGAAGTATATGTCATCTATAGCAGCTGTGCCTTCAGGAAATGAGATGGGAGACTTTCCATGTTCACATGAGATTGGTTAGTTTTAATCTGGTAAATTCAATATGGTAGTCAAAGATCAGGAACTAATTCAGAAAGAGACCAAGATATTTAAGGTGGGGTATTTGGGCATTTTTTATCAAGGTGCTGTTTCTCACAGCATCTGCTCAGCACTGAAAACACCCCATATAAACCCAGCCACCCCCCCCCCCATCATAAATGTTTCCCAGTGAAACTGAGATATGGAGGGGAAAGTCATCACACACACAGTCATGGTGGTGTTTGTGTCCTTACTGGCATCTCAGTAAAGACATGTATGCATAATCCTAAACCCTGTCTTGGTGTCAGACATGTGCACCCATGTCACCACTGGGCAGCATATATCATACCTTCTCCTGACATAGTGTGCTCCCTCAGACACACACACAAACACACACACACACACACACACACACACACACACACACACACACACACACACACACACACACACACACACACACACACCTGCAAAGGTTACTGTCAATGTCTTGGGAATGACATTTTTGCATCTAACTTCAGACTGTTTTCAGTACACTAGGTATCTGCATATTCTGGCTCTTGCTGGAACTGCTTAGTATCACCGGATGTGACTACAGTATTACCCAGTTTGCAGTCAGCAGCAAAAAAAAAACTTGCAGTGCAATGGACTATGTATATGCCTACATTAAGTTTTTCAGTACATTTTTGTCTAAATGTTGAGAATGACTAATGGAGTTAAAGAACCCACCAGAACCATCCACTGGTAGGAACTGAAGGAATATGAAAGAAAAAAAAATGACTGGAGAGATATGATTAGTAAAACAAATCCTGCTCCCTCCTGCAATCTCAAGATCATGGGGATTATAGTACTGCATCTCCAGGTAAAAGTACATAAGGAAGTTGCAGGTGACAATACCGGTTCCAGGTTTAAATGCAGCGGTGTTGAATATAGCTGAATACCCATGAAGCAGGAAGAGGTAATAAAGATGTCCTCAGAATAATCAGTCAGATGCTCTGATGGATCTTGCAGATTTTGTAATTCAGGTGAGTCACATAAATAAAGATTCCTGGGCTCTTCCTGCATTACATTAATGCAGTTGTAAAGGACCTTGCAACTGCTAGAGACACTGAGCTGGTATCAACACTGTGCTGACAGATTCCAAGTTAACACAAAAAGCCATGCAAACAACTGCTATTGCTGCTGTTGGTACTGCTGTCAGAAGTTCTCAGGTAGGGCAGAAAAGCCAGTGCTAAAATAACTTTCAGTCTGCTAGGCTCTTTGCTGACACCTTGTACCTCACTTCTAGATCACTCATATGCAGCAGAATCTGGAAAACAGGAAGCTTGCCACAGTAAAGTCTGTGCTGACAGACACGGTCTGTGCAGAGATGCCCCCGGGGTAACCTATTACTGCTCTGCTGCTTTTTAAGATGGCAATCACAATCGATGCTAAAACTTTTTGGGGCAGTTAGGAACTTGAAAAGTGTTAAAATACAACTGTAAAATACTTCCCTAATAAATACACAACAATGGAAAATATAAATAAAGTCATCCCAGCAGAAGACAACAATAGACTATTCATGGTTAATTAGCCAGAATAGTGAAGAACTGTAAATACCTGTCATCCCGCAGAAAAAAATGAAACAGAAGACACCAGAAAAAAACTTAAAAAATAATCTGGTAACATACAAAAACTGTAGAATTGTAAAATATAAAGAAAATCAAAAGTTACTGGCAAGCATTCATAAAGTGGACAATGATAATCAATCAGGCTAAGCTAAAAGAGTACTATGAGATTTGACAGACATATTGTTCCAATAAAAAAAAAAAATCCAGCATTTGATTCATTTAATTTTTGACAGATCTCATGGAGGTTTGATTACATTTTCAGGGTCCATTTGCTGTTTACTCTCCATTGATTGAAATCCACACATATCACACTCAAGGGGAGCCAGAGCTTACACAGACATAACATGAGCACACATGCACATGTGCACTCACACACACACACACACACACACACACACACACACACACACACACACACACACACACACACACACACTGGAAATAAACTTACAACAGCAAAAATAAATTTAGAACAGCAAATGCTTCAAATGTCAAGACACAAAAGATTGACCATAGAAAGTCAAAACAAAATACATTGACAGCATCTTTGCAAGTAAGGGGGCAAGCCCCCAATACCCCGCACATTCCTTAGTAATTATATATGCCAAGTATGAGATCACATTATGGTGGGGAAAGGGAAAAAATAGTCCCTGCTATATTGTGATCTTGCATAACATGCTACTAGCTTTTCAGTGTATTAATGAAATCTGTAGCACATAGAGTCAATGTTCTGTGTTTCAGTCTTCTGTGGTTGATGTTTTGTGCTTTGATATTTAAAATATTCACTGTTATGAATGTGTTCCCACACACTGGATATTCTCCTATGGACAGTTTGGAGAGGTGCCACTGCCAATTCACCCCCCTGCTTGTCTTATCATATGGTTTGAAACAAGAGATGTTAGTGAAAATCTGCTCAAATATAGGAAGGACTTGCAAACACCACAAAGAAGGCATCCCAGCCAGGAAATGAACCAGAGAACTCCGCAAAGAAGGCATCCTAGAAAGAAAATGAACCAAGCAGTGTGACCAAGCAATGCTAACTTCTGTGCCTCCTACTGTAACACCTGAATCAGTATGTCATAGCAGGAAAAGCAATGCAAAGGAATGGAAAGGACATTCAGGTGTACTGCTATATTCTGTAGCAGGTTTTACTGCTTTAAAACAAAAATTAGCTTTGTGCCTATCAGTGCCTGTGTATATGCTGAAGACCAGTGATAGAAAACCCTTGGCTGTTTTCAGCATAGGTGGAAGTAAGAGTAAGTCAGTGGAAATATAAAACACATAGATTAGCAACACGAGTTCAGTGCTTATGAAAAAAGTCTCGATTAGTCTTAATTAGATAAGAGACTGGGGGTTGTGAATCTGCTTGCTAGTGACTAAGATAGTATTACACGTCATGGCTACAGCCAAATCAAACCCCAAGGAAGAAGAATGCAAACTTGGAGCCGATTCTTACACAACAGGATGGAGTGGAAGCCATTTGGAAACACCTCAGCTGTCAAACTAATACAAGCAAGACTTATAGATAAACATATACACAGGGATTGACACTGAGCCTTCAGTTTTTCATCTAACCTGTGCATACTAAATTTAAAACAGTATACCAACTCCAAAACAGAGAAGTAAGGCAGTAGGTACAGTGTATTACAGACTGGTGTTTATTAGTATGCTAATGCTGACCTGAGTAAACACCAGTATTGTCTCCTAACAGTTGTTTATCTGGAAATTAGGAGAAACAGCAGAACTGAAAGTCGTAACATTTAGTACTTCTTAACTTATTTTAATTTCTGGAGAAAGTCAGATTTATTACCACTACTAATCACTAAGAATGCTCTAGTCCAAAAAATGGAAAAAGAGTTTAGAATATTAGCACACTTTGTTTGAAACATCTGGGGTGGCAAAACAGTACATTAGAAGTCATAATTTGTAATTGCATTCAGTATATAGAAATATATAAAATAATGCTGAACTAAAAGGACAGCATTACCCTTCCAGTCACAATGAATGAAATAAGACTTACATTCCTTTGTAAGTAATTCCTTAAAGTCAACTGTGTACGTAACCCATGTGGTACTGCTGTCTTCTGCTACTGTGTACCCCCAGATGCTGACATTCATCGACTTTGTTCCAGGCTCAGATGCCAGCCCCGAAAACATAAATGACGTATTTGCAAATGGATACACTGTCCAGCACTGCCCTTCATCTGTTGAAAACCTTGATAGAAAACAGATAAAAAAGTAAATAAAAAATTGTACTTTACATTTTCACATTGACACCATTACACTGTTCTTACTGCAAGCAGCATTTATTTGTGAAGCATTCAGTATGTAGAATTTCTCAGAAGCTGTGCAGTACTTTTACTTTACATACATATCTAAGGCTTTATTTAAAGATGAAATTATTTTTAATAGGATGTTTTTGCAATGAGAAGCAGGATTATTTTCACACGCAGGTGATATTATGCAATTTGTCCCAGAACTCAAAATTGAGAGTGAAAACATGGGAGCTAATTCTTGTCCAGTAGGATGGAGAGGAAACCACTGGGGTACAACTGACCACTGGATACTGCAAAATAAGATGTAGAGTCTATCACTCCACCAAAGCAAGGGTACTGGACTACAAGCCATTTGATTGCCATATGATAGAATGCTAAATATCAAATGAAGACAATAGAGGGAAGGGAAAATAATAGGACCATCACAGAAGTGCCAAATATACCACCTAACCTGGACTGAAACACTAAAGGTAGAGGCGTGCCCATATTCCTTAAGGATATCCACACCTTCAGCACAGTAGTTCAGCATAATGCATCCATGATTATCCAAGTGCAACTAACTCTGGGCAAGACCGCAATCCAAATTGTAACTTGCTACAGATCCCCCACCATGCCCAAGGATTCCCACTCCTCATTTCTTGATACACTGGAAAATATTAGGGTACAACCCAACACCCTCATAATAGGTGAGTTCACCTACCCCACCATTAACTGGGAAAACTACTCATACCAACACTTTTGCTCAACGTTTTCTGGAATTCATAAATTCCAACACCTTGGATCAACATATCCACACCCCCAACAGGGGCAGCAATATCCTACACCTGGTCATTACCAACATGGGCAACTGGTGTTCTACACCAGAGGTCAATTCCTCTTGGTCAGATCCGACTACAAGCTAATCACCCTAGACATCCACATCCCGTTCCCAACCCCCATTTGGGAAACCACTGTAAAAAATTTCTCCAAAGCCAACTTCACGCTTCTTAAGACAGAAGTGCAAACTTCACGACACCCATGCAGACAGACAATAGAGGTACGACTGCTGAGTCCTACACAAATGCACTTTATAAGCACTTGCACAAGTACATGGATCGTGCTATTCCTATCAGAACCAAGATGCTATCCTCCAAAAAAAGGAAGCCAATCTGGTGGTCCCCTGCCATAAACAAACTCTACTACAGAAGAAAGAAACTGCTGCAAAAAAAGAGTAAAATCCCATTATTGAAGGAACTGCCTGGTCAGCTTCAGTAAGAAGCTGAGATCCCTCATAAAATCCTCCAAAGATAGTTACAAAAACAAAATTGCCACTGATTCTAAAGACAACCACAAAGCATTCTATAGCTATGTCAAGAATCTCAATGGCAACACTCAGATCTGCTCTGAGTTACAGCACAAAATATACAGAACCAACTGATATTGCCAAGATCCTGGCAGACAGGTTCAGTGCTAACTTCACCCCTCTCTCACCCCCTAAAGGGCCCATCTCTATACCGGAAGAATGCAAAGTTCCTGTAATCACAGCTGCACAGGTAAAAACCACACTCTCCAAAGCCAAGAACACAGCATCCATGGGACCTGACAACATCCCAGGCTGTGCTCTACATGAACTACAGAATGAACTGGCACCCCACCTAAGCACCATGTTCAATCATAGCCTCACCTCAGGCTTTGTGCCCACTGAATGGCTCACAGCGACGGTTATCCCACTCCATAAAGGGGGAGCCACCACGGAACCCGGAAACTACCGCCCCATTTGCCTAATGAGCCTGGTCTGCAAGACCATGGAATGTACCATCATGGAACTTATAAACAAAGACATTGGTAATCTCTAAACTCTGGACCCCACACAGTTTGGGTTTGTAAAAGGCAGATCATGTCTCCTGAACCTGATAGACTTCTTTGAAGCAGTCACCAAAGCCATAGATGGGGGATAAGGTGGTTCACACAGCCTATCTAGATATCACCAAGGCTTTTGACATCATCCCCCACTCTAATTATAGATAAACTCACTAAACTAGGTATAAATCCCTATGTCACAAGATGGGTTGCCATCTGGCTCACTGACAGAAACCACACTGTGAAAGTAGCAGACTCCAAATTCAACTTCAGACCAGTGACAAGTGGAGTACCACAGGGTTCAGCCCTGGGTCCTCTCCTGTTTGGTATCTACTTTTCTGAAGTACAGGCTAACACAGAAGGTCTTTGGGTAATGAAGTTCACAGATGACTGCAAAGCCATAATCAAAACCCATAACGATGTGGACATCCAACAAAAGGGACTCACTGAGACAGATGCCTGGTGTCAAAGCCATGGCTTCACGTTCAATGCCAAAAAGTGCATTGTAATCCCCTTTGGTAAAAACTCTGTACCCATGAGCTACCACATAGGTGGTAGTCTACTTAACACAGAAAGTGTAATAAGAGACCTTGGGACACAGGTGGACAGTAGTCTCTCCTTTGATAATCATATTGCCACAGTAGTCAGGAAATCCTTCTACATGGCACACCCCATCACAAAAGGTTTCTCAGCCAGGAAAAAAGAGGTAATTGTTCCCCTCTACTCATCACTCATTAGACCCATTATAGACTACAATGCCCCTTTTGGTAGTACCTCACTAGACATCTACGACAACTGGAAAGGCCACAGAAATACCTCACAAAGAGGATTACCAGCCTTAAACAGATGCCCTGTGCAGACTGTCTCAAAAAACTCCAGCTATACTCCGTCACATATCGCCTACTCAGAGGCGTTCTCTGCCTAACATACAAAGCTATGTCAAACCCAGAGCTGTTGGACATGCTCCACTTAAAGAGATCTCAATCCCTCAGAGCTACATGCTCTAGGGACCTAAACCTTGTCACCACAATAAACAGAACATGCTGGAGGGATAGATTCCTGTCCCAGAGACTTCCCATACTCTGGAAAAAACTACCTATCTATCTCAAACAAAGCTCCTCATTAGCACTCTTCAAGAAAAATCTTGATGATTTGATGGTAAATAGGAAATTCACCCTGGGGATCACCTCTGTGGCTCTGCTTGACAGGGGCACAGGAAATATTTTTTTTGGGTGGCGAAAGCCAGGGTACCTTTTTGGTTGAGCTTATATAGGCCCTAGGGCCAATAGTCTAGCACTTACCTGTGAACCTATATGTGTCAAAAATATGTTCAAAAACAGCTGGTGAAAGTTGTGCTCAGCCTAGCATTATCAGATCATATCACTGATTTAAAGGCATTTTCAGGCAGGAGATTCATGCTGTTTAATGTGGCTTGAATTAAACTGACAAGAACTGTCCAGCCAAGGCACATTTACTCTCTCCCCACAATAATGCACACAGTAGTCAGTATCTGCATATACTACCCCTTATCCTAGCATCCTCAGGTCCTTGAGTAGAAGAGCAGTACTTAATAAACCAAATACTGCTTAGTATTCTAAAAAGGGTTGCTAAACAAACGTGCTTATATATCTATTTATTCATTCATTTATTCTTTCATTCCTTCAATCACTCATCCATTCGCTCATTCACTTATTCATCCATTCCCTCCCTCTCTCCCTCCCTCATTCATTCACTTATTAATTTATTCGTTCAGTCATTTATTCATTCCTTCACTCATTCACTCATTCATTTCGTTTATTTACCCATTCATTCAGCCACTGTTCATTCATTCCCCTAAAGCAGCTTTAGCCTATCCAGGGTTGTGGGATAGTGAGTGCACATGAGAGAAACAGTGACAGACGTGGAGCCTATCCTGGCAAGTAGTGAGCGCACGTGAGAGAAACAGTGACAGATGTGGAGCCTATCCTGGCAAGTAGTGAGTGCACATGACAGAAACAGTGACAGATGTGGAGCCTAGCCTGGCAAGTAGTGAGTGCAAGTAGGAGAAACAGTGACAGACGTGGAGCCTATCCTGGCAAGTAGTGAGTGCAAGTTAGAAAAACAGTGACAGATATGGAGCCTATCCTGGCAAGTAGTGAGTGCATGTGAGAGAAACAGTGACAGACGTGGAGCCTATCCTGGCAAGTAGTGAGTGCACATGAGTGAAACAGTGACAGATGTGGAGCCTATCCTGGCAAGTAGTGAGTGCATGTGAGAGAAACAGTGACAATCCTGGCAAGTAGTGAGTGTATGTGAGAGAAACAGTGACAGATGTGGAGCCTATCCTGGCAAGTAGTGAGAGCACTTGACAGAAACCGTGACAGACATGGAGCCTATCCTGGCAAGTAGTGAGTGCATGTCAGACAAACAGTGATAGATGTGATGCTTGCATGACATGCTTATCCTTCACAGAATGGATGCACACATACTCAGTTATATGCTAAGCAAATCTATGGGCAATTTCCAGGATTACTATATCACTGAGGATCATGGCTATAGATGATTTACACATTGTGTATGTGTATCTCAACTTAGCACTGACAACATTCATGCACAGGGTGTGGATGATTCTAAGACATAAATACTCTGTCCACACACTGGCCAAAACAGCTGTATATGCAGTACAAATAACAAGCAAATGACATGTAAATGACAAATCCCGTGAACATAAGCAACACAGAAAAAGAAAATGAAAGAAACCAAAATGGTGCACTGACTCAGGAAGATGAAGAGAAACAGGGCTGCATGGTGGTGGTTATCCACTTTGAAAGCTGAAATGTATGGCATACATGATACAAGTCATGCTAGGAATAGTTACAGCATTACAGCATCAGTATGTGTTAGGGTCTACAGTCACAGCCAGTGCTTGGAATGTTTCCTGTTGTGGCCACAATGGAGACGTTACAGACATACCTGCACTGCTGGCATACAGGGATAAATATTTAATTATGGCCCAGGTGACCCGAGTTCAAATAGTGGTTCAGGCACTTGACATAGCAGCAAGGATGATACGCCCATCCGGGGTTGGTGGTGAGAGGGCTTCCCTGATGGAGATGGAACAGTGCCTCCTGTGGGTGGGCAGGGCAATCTTACTGATGTCAACCCCTTGCGAAAGTGAGGGGGTGGTTTGTCACTGGCAGGCTAAAAGGAAAAAAAATTCCAAGCAAACCCTGATGGCTACCTAAATGATTTCCGCTTCCAGCTAACTGTTACACTCACCCCAATAAAGGGAGGATGCTTGGGCAGATTGTTCTTGTGGGGGCTTCTGATCATCAGGAAGTGGGGGCAAAAATGGAACAAAAAATGTAGGAGGTACAGACAGCCCCTGACATACCATTGTGTGACAGACCAGCATACTGTGGTCTGCTTTGAAGTGGACAGAGATAATGTATGGGACCAAGATGAACTGTAGTACCCCCAAGCATAATCCAGGGGAATCCATGGTATGCCAGTTCCTACAGACACAAAGAATTGTGTAACATTAACCTTCTTAGCTACAGGGACCCTTCAATGACCTGTAGGGTAGTACACATTAAGGATTCACAGGTGTCAGCCTTGTGAATCCTAAACCATTTCCTTTGCATTATGTTACAAAAGGTGGAGGAGCACATCTGTTTTCCCAAGACAGCAGAGGAGAGAATCAATACCAGGCAGGCCTTCTGTGACATATTCCTTTCCCTGAAGTATTGGGAGCCATAAATTGCACCTTCACTGTTGTTATGGTCCTAGTTGGTCCAGAGGGTGTGATGCATAAACAGAAATGATTTTCACTAGGTGAACTTCAAGTTGATAAGAAAGCCTAGGGAACTATCAAAAATGTGTCTGTTTCCCACCCAGGCAGCTCATTTGATGCACACATATGACACGTCTCAGTAATGGAAAATGTGTACTGGCTGTTCCACAGCTATGTGCCATGACACAGATAACAAATAACAACATGATGCATATAGTATCATGTCCAGGCTATGTTTGCAAGGCAGTTTAAGGACAGGCCATGCTGTGCACTAAGTATCACTATACCAACACATTTACAATGTGAACAGGACACGTTTATTATCACTTGCACAGATGGGGGAAGAGTGACTCAAGACTGCGATGTTATAATGTGGGGTAGGGTCACTGGAAGTGAACACAGTAGTCATGACTCTAGGCGGTTGTGAGAAGTTAAGGGGATCACACCCTCCAGTGGTGAGGTTGTGTTGTCATAATGTGACCATTGCCAGTGTCCAATGTGTTGGCTCATAGTATTGGGGTTGGATTTAGTCCATGACATAAAAAGGACCTGCTGGAGACAGACAGTATGTATTCCAGAGTCTACCTCTTCTCTGGAACAGGTTCCTCATCTATGAGAAGCAGAGTTCCTCCCTAACCTATTTCAAGAGTAACTTTGACAATTAGAAGGGGAACAGGAAATCAATATCTTGCTTGGCACCCATGTTTCTAAAGGACACAGGTGGCCCATAAATGTTTCATCTCCCAAGCCCCTGCTTCTACTTATTAAGGGTACCAAAGCTTATTATAGGGATGCATGGCTAGGTTCAGAAAGGCTCTAGTGGTAATTAGCCTGCTACAAACCTATGAGCCTATGGCACATGCACCCTGATGAAGTGTCCACTATTTTGAATCTGAGGAGTGACACTACCCACAATCAGGATGATGCCCACAAGCAGCAGTGCCAGACCGTGTGCCTGCAGATAACACTGATGCTATCTCACCAAAAGTCTTTGTAGTTTGACTTTGGATAGCATGTACCCAACCACTTTACATCCAGTACCTTCCATTGCCACTGACTGCATGGCCAGGAGCTGCAGACTGGATTCTCGTGGATACACCAATGCAGGAAACATTTGCTACCAGTGACCTCAGTATCAGAGTTTGACATGTGTTCCTTTACTCCAGGTCAGTGTGCAGCGGGTGCATGTCCTCCCACAAGCCAAAGACCATGCTTTCCACCTCTACAATACACTATATAGCAGCTGTTTGTGCCTGCATTACTGATTTGTGTAATTTGCTGGTTTATTCCAAATGTTAAGATATCAGGGACAGTCCCGGAGTCATAACACCATCACACTCCTTACATCCCACTTCCCCCCATGGGGTGTATGCCTGTTTGAGAGGAAATACATATGTCAGTGAGGTGGTGACAGAGGTGGAGCCCATATGGGACTCTTGGACACAGGATGTCTGTCATTATCTAGTGAGGCTGTGTGCTCAGCCTGTACCTCCACTGGAGCCCTCTTCTGCTGGACCCACAGTGGGAATTGTGAAAGTATAAAAACAAATTACACCACCATCAGTCTGCACATGTGCCTCCATACAACCCCCAAGGCATGCAGACTGGTACACATGACACATGGAAACAGTGACATACAATACCTTAGAGGATTAACTTATTATACAGAATGTTGCATTTGCAGACCAAAGGTGTCTGTAAGGACAGATATGCAGGTCCTTTTATTTAGTCATGCAGTGCTGTATGTATTAGTATCCTGTCCACTTGATGGCAAAACATTTCATCCAGTTGGTGTTTATGCTATGCTGTGATCTGCACATGAGTATGGTCATGGCCTCCAATCTGTATGGTTGTGATTAACAGCTACAGCTACTGCTTCTCATAGACTTGCCCTCCATTTTGGATTCTACCTGTTCCTTTGCATGTGGCCCTGGAAACCTACATTCCTTCTGGCATGTAACCCCACAACATCCTATGTTCACAGCTTGATCCTTCTCCAGCACACAGCCACATGGCCATTGTGATGGGGTCCCACTTGTACATGAAACTACATAGGTGACCTCACCCTCCCTGACAGCCACCACAGAGTTTGTAGTTGTGGATGAGGGGTATGGAGTTAGCATAATGGTTAAGGTGTTTGCCTTGCAGATAGAAGATACAGGGATTCTCACATTTGGTCACTGTCTTGTTATTGGCTAGGCATGTAATAGTCTACAAACTGATTGGCTAGTATTTACCTAAGAGCTTATGAGGTACTTTATCAGACAGGACTCTTTCCTTTACTCTGTAATGCCCCAAATGCATAGAACTTTTATTCTCATTTGTTTATATGTTAGTCAATTTGTTGTAAGCAATGTTGCACAAAATAGTGGCGGCACTTTATGCAGAGGTGCTAGTGGGAAGTTAGCACAGAGGGTATGCTAATGAAGACATATAGTTCCAATGTCTATGAATTACTGCATATGTACAATGTGCCAGCCATACATATTTGCATGCTCCATGCTTTTCATGTTTAACATGAAGCATGTGATCTGTATACTTGGGCATATGGCATGTGCACATACACAGTGTCGGGGTGCAGCACTAGGATGCATATCATGTGATTCAGAAATGTGAATCAGTACACAAAGGGTCTACTACACTGCTGCTTGTGTGGACTTACTGAATGGCCATGGCTGCTTCAGAAGGTAACCTGTATGGTGTGCCAGATGGACAAAGAACTTCCTGCTTTTCTTGCACAAGGACTTTAATGATGGTTCTTTTAAAAATATGGACATCTGTTATAAAGTAGGCTAGGTGCCGACTGATGCTGCTGTCATTACCCCTTCTGGGGAGCAGTGACATCAACTAGATGACCCAAGTTAGCATTATCCATACCACTGCTTGTAATATTAACAGTGCTGTACAGGTGTGCTTAAAAGCACATGTGCAGTTTTGGTGCTACAGATGAGTTTGACCTTATATAGCTGAGTGCTACAAAAGGCTGGAGCACCATTTCATGCAGTGGGATGTTCACGTGTTCTGGGCCAGTGCAATGTGCAGCTGCAGTTTTACTTGTATCACATGTGTGTGTTTGATAATTTTTTCCATCGGGTTATCCTAATGCAGGTCAAGTTATTGGGGCAGGGGAGGAGGGGAGGAAGACAGGCTGCACTCATCTCACTCTTTTCCAGCTGCTGCATCTGGCATTACTGAGGCCCACCAGCTCTGCCTCTGAGGATGTGGATAACGGTTCTACTAGAGAGGACCTGGAGGGGGTCACTGGTGCTTTCAGTGTACACACCTCAAGAGAGCAGAGTGAGTGAAGGCTTACTTCCTGAAGGTGGAGTGGAGAGCTCTCTAATGAAATCCCAACATCAGGTTTGTCATTGCAATACTTCAAATGAGATGGGTGTAGTTGTGGGGCAATATGGCCCCACTCATAGGGCCTCCAGAGGACCAACTGGCCCATAACATCAGGCACGCAGAATAATGATGCCTGTGTTTGATACCATCTGGACCAGCCTCACATCTGATCATGCCAAAAGCCCACCCTATATGCTCTCTTATGTAACATTCACCATTCCTTGTGTCCAGACCTCACTATTACCACTTATTTATTTATTTTATTTTACATTTGTTGACTGGGATAGTCTAACTGGATATATGTCCATTTTCAGTGGTGGCCCGGGGAGAAAAGCTCCACACACACACACACACACACACACACACACACACACACACACACACACACACACACACACACACACACACAGAAATTACATGTTATAATCAAAACACTATTACAGCACCGCACATGCAGAGAGGTATTGTAGATGCAGAGCTATTTTACATAATACAAGTAAATCACTGCTAACTACTACAAGTACATTTCAATAGCACACTTCTGTTAGGATAAAAGTCAGTACAGTCTACCATATTTAATATAAAGTAGTAACCTTTCAATAAGAAAGAAAAAGTACAGTTTTGTACCTACCATAAATGTAGATGTTCGAGTGTATACACCGCTGCAGTCATTACACTTGGGTTATCCTGCCGTGAGGCGATTCCCCAGTCGGCCTGAGTTCCAAAGTCTTGGTCTGGCATCGGTTGCTGTTGCCTCCTCCCTGACTTGTGCGACAGGGGTATATAAGATGCAGCCAACACCATTTTCTTCAGTTTTTCTTGCCCCAGATGACAGGTGCCTCTAAATAGGTAGGCAATTCCAATTGCTAATAAAACATACATAAGAAAAGCAAACAACAACTTACAGCTACCAGCAAATACTCCCCATAGGTAGTAAAGGGTAGAAGACATAGGTACGTACCGGCCAGTAAGAGGGGAAGGAGGGAGGGTAACCTGGACTGCAGCAGTGTATAAACTTGAACATCTACATTTATGGTAGGTACAAAACTGTACTATGTTCATCATGTTACACTGCTGCAGTCATTACACTTGGGTAGAATACCAAAGCTGAGGTAGGGTGGCTGGTTCTATAAGGCATTAGGGGTGGCTATAAGGCCCTGCAGCACTGCAGTGGCGAAGCCAGCTCTGGATTTAGAGTATAGAGGCAGATGGTAATGCTTGGTGAAGGTATGTACAGAACTCCAAGTTGCTGTTTCCAAAATATCCTTGGTAGGCGCTCTTCTGAGGTAGGCAGTTGAAGTGGCTGTTGCCCTGGTGGAGTGAGATCTAATGCTGCTAGGTTCAGGTTTTCCATGGTATGTGTAGCAGAAACGTATACAATGTCCTATCCATTTTGAAATAGTCTGTTTTGAAATGGCTTTTCCCTGTGCTCCTGCAGCATATGCTACCAATAATTGCTCAGATTTTATGAAAGGTTTGGTTTTGTCCAAGTAGAAGTGTAACTGCCTGTGAATGTCCAAAGAATGCAGTAGTCTCTCCCCTTTATTCTGAGGTTTAGGATAAAAAGTTGGCAGGTGAATAGTTTGGTTTAGAGCCACACTGGATACCACCTTTGGCATAAACGTAGGGTTAGTTCTTAAAGACACCCTGTCCTGGTGGAAAATGAGGAAAGGTTCCACTGCCATTAGTGCCTGTAATTCTGAAACTCTTCATGCTGATGTTATTGCCAGGAGCAGAGCAGTTTTCCAAGAGATATATTTTAATTCTGCTGTGTTAGCTGGCTCAAAAGGAGGTAAAGTTAATTTTTCCAAAACAAAGTTGATGTCCCAAGTTGGAGTAGGTGCTCTACGGGGCGGTCTTATGTTTTTAGCCCCTCTGAGATACTGTTTTAACAGAGGATTAGAGAAAATTGGTGGATCCGTATTGTAATGAGCAGAGATGGCAGAGGCATGGATCTTGATGGATGAGAAGGAGAGGCCTTTGTCCAGCATCTCAGTTAAGTATTGTAGTATCCGAGGAATGTTTGGGACAAGAGGGTCAAGGCTGTGAGCTTGGTTCCAGGCACATAATCTCTTCCATTTATCCGAATTGGCTTTCCTGGTACTAGGCCTTCTGGCCTCCAGAATGACATCCATAACAGCTTTGGAGAGAGGCATTGCTTGCTTGACTAAGGAATCTTCCACGCAGCTAGGTTTAAGGTCTTTAGCTGGCTGTGTAGTATTTAATTGTTGTGCTGAGTCAGCAGATGTGGGATTTAAGGCAAAATCCAGGGTGGTTCTTGTGCTAAGCTCCTTAAGATTGGGTACCAGTGCTGGCGTGGCCAGTCTGGTGCAATCAGGATCATCTTTGGCTCTTCTTGCCTGGCTTTTATGAGTACCTTTGGCAGAAGAGGTAGTGGTGGGAAAGTGTATACTTGTAGGTTCTCCCAGCTGAATGAGAGGGCATCCACTTTCCATGCTTGTGGATGGTAACTCCTTGTGCAGAATTTTTGTAGCTGGCAGTTCATTGGGGATGCAAACAGATCTATGTCCGGGCTCCACCATTTCTGTGTTATCATTCTGAATATTTGTGGATTCAAATCCCATTCGTGGGGATCCATGATGTTTCTGCTTAAGTCATCTGCCGGTGTGTTTTTCTCTAATAGCAGGAATTGTGCTTGCAGATGAACTTGAAGGTTTGTAGCTGTGTTCCACAAGGTCATGGCTTGTCTGCAGAGGGGGTAGGAATGGGTGCCCCCTTGCTTGTTTATGTACCACATAACTGTGGTGTTGTCTGTCTTTAGTAGTAGTTGTCCTGGATGCAGCAGGTCCTTGAAAGCTATAAGTGCATTTTGTACAGCTAGCATCTCTTTTTGATTGATGTGAAGATGCCTTTGTTCTGTGGGCCACTTGCCCTGAATACATTTTCCTGCCAAGTGTGCTCCCCAGGCATAATCTGATGCATCTGTTGTCAATGTTTGCCCGGCTGTGGGTTGAGTAAAAGGCTGTCCCTTGTTGAGGTGACAAGCGTGAGCCCACCATTGAAACTCCTTCTGAAGGCAAGGTATTAGTGGTATAATTGTTTCCAAATTTCGACAGTGTTGAGACCATACACTCTTTAGGTACCATTGTAGTTTCCTCATATGCAGTCTGGCATATGGAATTAGTAGTATGCAAGATGCCATGTAGCCCAAGGCCTGCAGAATTTTTCTTGCAGGGAGTCGGGTCTTTGTTGCCATCAATTGAAAGTATTTAGTCAGTTGTCCTTGCTTGTCTGGCATGAGATAAGCCATCTGGGCCGTTGTGTTCAAGCTGGCACCCAGGAATATAATCTCTTGTGAGGGCACTAGTTTTGATTTCTTTTCGTTTACTGTGTACCCCAGGCAACTTAATAACTTTTTTACAAACGCCAGATGCTTTAGAAGAATGTCCTTGCTCTCTGCTTGATTAAGGCAGTCATCCAGGTACAGATAAATTTGAATTCCTTTCTGTCTGCAAAATGCAATTACTGGTGCCAGGCACTTTGTGAAGACCCTGAGTGCAGTAGATAAGCCAAAGGGCAGTGCAGAGAATTGGTAGTGCATTAAACCAGCTATGAATCTAAGGTATCTTCTGCAGTTTTGTCTGATAGGGACATGCAGGTATGCCTCCTTGAGGTCCAAGGTCACGAGCATGGGAAGAAGCTGCTTTAGTGTCAACATTTTGAATTTCGGAACATCCAGGTAAGTGTTTAGAGACGAAAGATCCAGAATGAGCCTCCAGGCTTTGCCCTTTCTGGGTACCAGAAAGAGTATTGAATAAAATCCTTGTCCTTGCTCCTGTGATGGTACCTTTTGAATAGCTCTCATATCCATGAGTGCCGTAATTTGTTTTTGAGCCTCTGCCCATTGATTTGGTGGCAGATTTGGCATTCCTTTTAACCTTGGCAGAGTGTGAAAGTGGAACCTGTAACCTTGAAATACAATGTTGAGAACCCATTTGTCTTTGGTGATCATTTGCCAATTGTGGTAGAAGAGTGCCAGTTTTCCTCCCAAGGGGGCTGCCAAGAGAGATTTGTTTGGCAGCTGTAGTGGGAAGTCATTAGAGCTGCTTTTTATATGGTTGGGGCCTGTCTTCCCCTTCTTTCTGGCTTGATGTAACCCATTGTCGAGGCCTGTAAGGACCTTGTGTTTGACCTCTACCTCTTGGACGTCTGTATCTTCCCCTTTGAGGTCTGTCTGTAACTGGAAAGGACCAATTCTTAGTTGGCCAGTTTCTGCTATATCTAGGAGGCTGAACCTGTAAGAAATCCTTCACCGTTTGCATAGATTTTGCCTTATTCTCCATTTTCTTTAATAACTTTTCTGCCTTAACTCCAAATAACACATCCTGCTGCAGAGGTGCATCCAATAATTTTGCTTTAACATGATCTGGTAACGTATGTTCTTTTAACCAAGCATGTCTTCTAATGACAGAGCCTGTAACTGCTGCTCTGCAGGAGGCCTCTAGAGAATCAAAACCACATTGCAAAGTATGCTTTCCCACTTGTTCAGCTGCATGCAACAAATCCTGCATTTTTTTTAAATTAGGAGGATCTGATTCTGGAAGCATTTTTTGTTTTAACTGAGACAGTAAAAATTGCCGATATTTTAGCATGTGAAACTGGCAATTTAAGGCTCTCATTGCTAAAGTTGCAGACGTATAAACTTTCTTTCCCCATCTGTCTAACGCTCTGGAATCTCTGTCAGAGGGAACTGAATTCTTGGCTGAAGAGGCCTTAACCCCTGAGAAATAGTTTCAGGGTCAGCTACAGGGCTTTTATACAGAAATTTGTGGAGTCAGGGACTCTTTAGTATCTGTCAGGTTTAACAGAGGCTGGAGGTAAGGAATCAGGATTTAAGCTGGATTCAGTATACACATCATCCACAATATCTAACACTGGCGGAATAGAAAGGGATCTGTGTTGAGGTAATAAAAGGAAGTCTCTGAGCCTTTTCTTGGATTCTGAGTAATCCTGGCCTTCCCAGTGGAAATGCTCCCTCAAGGTATGTAGGGGTTCCCCAAAGGAGTAGTCCTCAGGCAGTGAGGCTGATGGAATTGATTCCTCAGCATCAGAATCCTCATAAGGGGGTAAAGAATATCCTAGGTCTGAGGATGAATCAGAGGAGATGGACACCTGGTCGGATGAATCATAGTCTGCATCCTGTCTAGGCCTTTTATCAGGAGGGGGATGGGACCCCCTGATCAGAGTGATTAGGTCTTCGGCCGTTTTGAGCATTTGTTTCTTAAGCATGGAGGCCTGTCCTGGAGAATGCTGTATTTGTTTCTTTGATTTTAAAGGAGGCTTAGACTTAGCTGAAGGTTTAATGCTTAACTGAGTAGGTCTGAAGACACCCTCTGAAGCTGTGGGTTGCTCAGCTACTCCGGATCCCTCTGAAGGGTTAGTTTCAGTAGACTGAATAACTTGTGCGTCCGAAGGCCCAGCCATCTCCACGTGGGAGTCAGAGGTAGCCTGTGGTTCTACAGAAGCGGTCATCAGGGGCTGCGAAGGCACCTCGCTGAAAACCAGAGAACCAGTGACTGGCCTAGAAGAGGCTTCGTCGTCAAGTTTTGGGCCTTGGATGCCTATCCTTGTCTTTGCGCTTTTTGTGTATTCCGGTCGTCAGAAGTTCCGTCAGCATGGTATAATTGAATTTTCTACCAAAATAATGTCAGGCAAAATCAAACTGACGTTTAATAGTGCGCTTGTTAAACCTAGCACAAAACTGACAACCAGTGTCGTCGTGGTCTGGGCCTAGGTATGGGATACAATAGGAATGGAAATCCTTATGAGGTATTCGCTTCCCACAAGAAATGCAGTTATTAACTTTTACTGACATCGGTCTGAGGCAAGAAAAAGTTTCCCCAACGGGGTACTTAGTTTTGTAGAAGACTTCGGTTCTGGATTCGGAATGAAAATCTCAGGAGACGGCTGACCGGCAATTGCTAACTGCTTCTGCTTTGGGCACCGCGCAGCAAGAAAGACTGAAGAAAATGGTGTCGGCTGCATCTTATATACCCCTGTTGCACTGACGTCAGGGAGGAGGCGACAGCGACCGACGCCAGACCAAGACTTTGGAACTCAGGCCGACTGGGGAACCGCCTGACGGCATGATAACCCAAGTGTAATGACTGCAGCAGTGTAACACGATGAACATCTAGGTGAAGACAGGCATCCTAGTTAGCAGGTGTTTGTATTGTGGGAGTTGGTCAGGGTAAGAACAAGGACAAAGCCAGCGGCTTTTAAGGGGCAGTTTAAGACTATTTTTGAAACGGGATGGAGTGGGATCTGAGGTAAGTTCGGCAGGGAGTGAGTTCCATGTTTTGCCAACATAGTTGGCAAATAGAGAGTCGCCAGCTGAGTTGTTGTATTTGAGTGTTTGAACTAGTAGCTTGTTGGATGAGTGAAGTGTCTTGAGGTTACTATAAGGGGTTATGATCCTTTTAAGTACAGGCGAGTTTTCAGGTTGGTAGACGATTTTATAGGTTACTATTAATTGGCTGTACTGAAGTTGGTTAGGCAATTCAAGCCACCCTAGGAGATTTAGGTTCAGACAGTGCTGCGTTTTGTAGTACTTCTGTAGTACTTATCTACCATCTGCATATATATGTCCATCTACTGTATTACCCACATTATGTGTGTACAGAGTCCTGTCTGTCTGCATCCATGTTTCATGTTTGTCTGTCTGCTACTGTTACCTCCTCTTCACCTTTATCAAATTCATAGGCATTCCCTGGTACTGCTGCAACCTTCTGGTCTTTTGCAGAAATTAGAAAATGGCATCTACACCCCCAAAATGTCCTTCCTTCCCCCATCGTTCATGTCTTATGGTTATCCTTCTGTGTATAACTTCACGTGCTATCCTCCCCTTTCCTACTTTCCTATCTACTCCACAGCCTCCATTTCTGCACTGCTTTACCACTTTACTGTTTACACTCATGTTGTTCTATCACTTGGCTGCTGTGCTCAGGTGTGCTGCCCTTCTTGTGTCGGCCTGATTGTAGCTGCAGTTGTATGCTACTGCAGTGTACATGGGGGATGCACTGACATGGGCATGCTAGCGAGTGTTAACGTTGACATGCTCCAGCCATGCATGCAGCTGCAGTGCTTCTCTGCTCCATGCTCACATACTGATAGTCTTCTCAGTATGTCTGCATCTTGTTTTCTTATGTTGTCCTTTGCTTAGCATGTAGGCAATATCCCCTAATTAGCTTTCTGGAGCATCAGACAGTGACTTCTTTGGATATTTGTGCCTACAAAATATTGCACCAACCAGATAAAACCCCTGCTTTGCAAAAACAATTACAACCATACATCACTTCCAGACCCCTCTGCTTGAATAATAAATTCCTACTAGACACCACCAAAGGAAATAACACAGCTGGAAAATCAGTCTTCTTAAACTACATCCCTAACATATGGAACAAACTGCCCACCCAAATTACTACCTGCTGCTCTTTAACACAGTTCAAAAAACTTCTAAAACTACACCTGAAAGACACCTGGCTCTGTTCTTGTAACTGCCCTGGATAGACCTCTAACTGCTCAGCTATACATCTCTAACTATGTATCTCATTGCCCTCCCAATAAATCCTAACTGAGGCCTCTGCCTCTCCTTCCCTCAGGAATCTCTTTTTCTTCCCAAGCATGACAAATGACTTGTATACATACCCATGCTGTGATGTCTATGGTACATGTTTATCTAAGACATTTTATATTTATCTTTTTGTAACTTTCATGTTTGACACTTTGAGCTTGCTTGCATGCAAGCTTTTTTTTTCTTTTGCAGTGTATATAAACATTATGTTTTGTGTAAGTCTTATATTACCTGCAACTGTAACTCAAACTTGTAATTTTGCTTAATTGGACCTTTTCTCCCTGGACCACTGCTGAAAAAGGACCTGTGTCCAGACAGACTTTCCCAATAAATAAATGTTAAATAAAAATAAATATATAAAAAAAAAATAAATATTAGTGCTGTGCAGGAATGCAGCATTTGTCTATGAATCCTGGCACATGTTTTTGGCACATGATAAGAAAATCACATGTAAGCAGTGTTACAGAACCATAGCTAGATCATCTGACACCCCACCTAGGGCAAAGTTCCCCAGATCGGCATTCTCAAATCAAAGTTGAGGACCAAAAATAAAAAAAAAAGTCTTGGCAAAGGTGTAGACAAAAAAAAAAAAAAAAAAAAAAAAAAAAATTAAACCCGGCATACTGTACTGTCAACTGTAACTGCAGCAAACTCTTTGCTACAACTGCGACCAAAAGCCTGCTTGAGCAAATGATTATGACGGCTGGAAATACATCATCAGAATTATCTAAAGGACCACTATGGGTAAATGATGAAAAAACATATTTTTCATCTAGTCATGATTTTCTGCACCTCCCAAAAAGAAAGGCTAAATCTGTCCCAAAATGCAGTATGACAGACCTGATTGTGAGAACAATTAGCCCTACCTTTTGTTACCAAATCAGACTTTGATTCACTTACAACTGAAAACCTGAAAAATATTGCCAAGTTAAGTAGAGCAATTGTTATTGGCTGTTCTGTACTGAGTTTTACAAATGTTGCTCCTACTGATGTACTACACTTTTTCTGAAAGAATCTTGCAAAAGTGTCAATAAATTACTGAAATAAAAAAGACTTTTTTACAAACACCAGTTTTGTTACAAACAGTCCCTGACCAAGTTACTCCTCCCATCTCCCCTCCTTCAGTGAGCCGGAGTCTCACATTTCCAGCTATGCTAGGTCCAGCTAATTTGCAACCCTGTATGACAATAGACATCAAACAAATCTCAGCCTGGTGTGCCACTAAAACTGTTCCCTAATGACTATTTTCTTCTTACTGTTGACTAGCAGTATCCCAGGAAAACTGGGAAAAAAAATAGAAAAAAACACTAATCTCAAGCCATTGCTTTGTCCACTATATCAATTTTCCCAAATGTACACTGAAATATGGATTGCGTAGCGCTTTCTGGCTGTTACATGGTTATTCTTTCATAGCATAACATGAAGCATCTTGGGTAGTGCCACACTTTACCTAACAATTAAACAGTTTTGTCTTTTCTTAACAAGGGCCTTCCTAGCCTATTATGTGAGCCACTACTTTGTGTTACTATAGCTTCACACAGCCTTTTTTAAGTTGTACACTTTCAAGCATATCTCTTATCCTTTCATCAACAGACTCAACATGTGGAGAAAGCTTCCAAGCTATAAAGCTTTTCTAAGTAGCAGTACTACTACTTTGGTTAAGGTCACAGAGTTATAGTGCATAAATTGGTATCCATTTCATGAAAAATAGTCCTACATTGCAGTAAATGTCATTGTTTGTTCAAGACAATCCAAAACCTTATTCAAAAATCAATTTGGATTCTACCACGTGGAAACTGAAGCAGCGTTTTATGGAGAGGTGTCAGAGCAAAAGTGTAAGACCAAATTAGGTACACTTGTGAGGTATGTTGGTCTGACCCAACACTACTACCATTATGTCCTCCATCACACTGCTCTCAATCCATTCAGGCATTTACATACATAATGACACTCATATCTTGCAACAGTGTAACAGTGCCAGCAGCTGTTCCAACCTCTTTACAAAACACTGCTGTAATGTCTTTGTCAACCAAAGTGATAGATGGATGCTAGCGCTGGGCTCCCCACAGCTGGTCAGCAAGGCAGTGTCCAACTGGCTTTGCTCTACAGTTCTCTGTTATACTATATAGATCATATAGGCATATATGCATGAATGCAGACACACACATGCACACACGCACACAAACACAGACACACTGACACAGACCTCTCTCCAGAGCTTGGAGGTGCCAGTATGGCTTATGTTTCTCTGTTACACTGTACATGCATACCTCCATGCATGCGCTCACACACTCCACATGCACATACATGCATATGTAATCACACACACATGAACAAAAATACCAGCAGGCCTTCACACACACCACACACACACACACACACACACACACACACACACACACACACACACACACACACACACACACACACAACATTTTAAGCACTTGTTCTCTGCTGCGCACACATACACACACACACACACACACACACACACACACACACACACACACACACACACACACACTGTGTACCACTGGTGTGTTGCAATACCCCACCTCTCCACAAAACACTGCTTTAATTTCCACAGGGTTATCTGAGCTACTGACAGTGTTAACACCCCCCCCAGTGATTGTAGCAAGCCCGCTGCAGTGACAAGGCTCTCCCCACAGCAGGTCAGCAAGGAGGTGTCAGTCGAGCAGTGCTGATTTCTCTGTTACATCATATATACTATACAGACATGCATGCAGGCACACACACACACACACACACACACACACACACACACACACACACACACACACACACACACCTCTCTACACGAGACCAGCTATAACCCATGTTTCACTGTTGTGCCATGCATGCCTCCACACATTCGCTCACACACATATACATGCACACATACTCCAACACGCATGTACTCACATTCCTGCAGGGGCACGCATACATGCATGCACACATCATCTTCAGCACTTGTTTTCTGTTACACCATGGACACTATGTGTACATAATTGAATACACACACACACACACACACACACACACACACACACACACACACACACACACACACACACACACAAACAATGTACCGTTGAAGTCAGTTGCACTTCTTCAATTTCAATGGTGAGCATCTAATATACTGACACTGACAATTCATTACACCCCCCACTAATTGCAGTACACCTGCTGTACTGACAGAGCTCTCCCCAGTGCAGGGCTGCAATACGGTGTCAGTCCAGCTTTCCTCCCCAATTCTCCATCAGACCAGAAAACTCATACAGGCAGATACCCATGCATGAACGTGCATACACTGACAAGCACACACACACACACACACACACACACACACACACACACACACACACACACACACACACACACACACACACACATTTTTCAGCACCTGTTCTGTGTTACACCATGTACACCTTGTGTTCATAGATTGAAACACACATGCACACACACAAACACTGTACTGTTAAAATGTGTTGCATTACCCACCTTTTCACAAAACACCACTTCAATTTTTGAATTTCAAGGGAGGTGTCTAAGGTACTGACATTATCAACTCATAACATAACCCCAGTAATTGAAGCAAGCCTGCTGCACTGACACTGCTCTCCCCACAGCAGGGCAGCAAAGAGGAATCAGTCCAGCTTTGCTCCACAGTTCTCTGTTACACCATATACATCATACAGGCATGCATACAGGCACACACACAAACGCGCACACGTGCACACACACACACACACACACACACACACACACACACACACACACACACACACACACACACACACACACACACACACACACACACACACACACACACACACACACACACACACCTTTCTTCACAGGAAGGAGTTGCCAGTCCAGCTTTCCCTAATTCTCCAATGTCTATGGGGGACACAAACCATCAATGATGTCAGCTCATTATCCTATCTATAGCAGAAAGCTAACCACGGAGACACAACACCCTATGCCTAACAGGGCAGTTAGCAGGTGCTACTTCATTTTTCATCACCTGTTCTCCATTATAGGTTCATAGGTGTTCACTATGTTAATGACCACAAGGGCTTTTTTAAGCCTAGCCATGCATCCCAAATCTCTGACAAATTCTGACACCCTTGATAAAGGTAAGCATGGGTCTGGGAGATGAACCATTTACAGGTTACCTCTGCCCATTAAAGACATAGGTGCCAAAACAGGGATGACTTTCCAGCTTAACAGCCAATTGTCCAAGTTGCACTTGAATTGGGTTAGGGAGGAACTCTGCTTCACATGGACGGGGGCCTGTTCCATAGACAGGGGTAGTCTCTGGGATACATGCCTATCTCTCCAGCAAGTCATATTTATATCACAGGTAATGTTTAAGTCTTTAGAATGTGTAATTCTGTTGCTGTTTGTTTTGTGGATATGCAGGAGATCCATCAGAGTGGGGTCTGACAATGCCCTGTATGCTAGGCACAGATCTCCCTTCAAAAGCCTGTAGGAGAGAGAATACAGAGAGGGCCTTGAGGTGGTATGAATAGGACATATTACTTATGCCCTGTTTTCTTTTAGAGAGGAACCTCTGTGGATGGTCCAATAGTTGAATATGCCTGGTTAGGTACATACCAAAGGGGGCATTGTACACAATGATAGGTCTGATGAATGCCGAATACAGTGGAACAATGACATTCTTGGACTTAGATGCCATACATTTGTTTATAAGTTGTGCAACATAGAATGAGTTCCTCACCACTGTAGATACGTGATGATCAAAGGCTAGATTACTATCTATGTGTGTCCCTAACTCCCTAACTACTGAGTCAAGTCTAAGGGGTGTGTTGTCAGTATGATAGTTACCAGGGATGGATGACTTCCCAAAGGATGCTATTATGCATTTCTTGGCATTTAGTTTTAGTCCATGGCTCTGATGCCATTGTTTGTCTGTGTCAGCCCCTCCTGGAGAACATTTGTGTCAGTGTGAGATTCAATGACAGCTCCTAATTTGCAATCATCTGCAAATTTAGTCAGCCAGAGACCACTGACATTGGCCTTGACTTCTGAGAAGTAAATGCCAAAAAGGAGCGGTCCAAGGACTGATCCCTGAGAGACTCCACTTGTGACTGGCCTCTTTGCAGAGGTGGACTTCAAACTTTTAACTTCCTGGCTGTCTGTGAGTCACTTGGCTATCCACTGAGTGACATACGGGTTTGTACCTAACCTGTTGAGTTTGTCAACAATGCCCGAGTGGGGAATTATGTCAAATGCCTTGGCCAGGTCAAGGTAGGCAGTGTGAATGATTTTGCCCTCCTCCATTGCTCTGGTGACTTTCTCAAAGAAGTCCACCAGGTTGATTAGGCATTATCTGCCTTTGACGAAACCAAACTGGGTTGAGTCCAGGGTCTGGAGGTTTACTATATCTCTATTGATCATCTCCATGATAATTCTTTCCATGGCTTTACATATAAGACTAGTGAAACTTATGGGTCTGTAGTTTCCAGTGCCTGTAGATGGCTCACCTTTGTGCAGAGGGATGATTGTTGCCTTTCTCTATTCATGAGGGACAAAGCCTGTTTGGAGGCTACAGTTAAATAGTAATTCCAGAGGCCCATATAAGTCATGTTTCATGCTATTAAGAAGGCGTCCTGGGATATTGTCTGGGCTCACTGATGCAGTGCTCTTGGTCTTAGAAAGAGTATTAAGGACCTGTTCCTTAGTGATAGTAGGGGGAGTTATATTTGATGGTACTTCCTGAGGGAAGGTTGAGGGGGAGAGAGAGGTAAAGTTGGAGCTGAATTTATCAGGCAGTAGGTTTTCTATGTCTTCTGGCTCAGTATAGGTGGCTCCATTTACAATGAGCTCCGCACACAATTGAGTATTACCTTTGAGGTTGCAGACATAGCTAAATAATGCTTTGTGGTTGTCCTTAGCCTGGGAGGCTGAACTTACCTCAAATGTGGCTTTGGTAGACTTTATTTATCCTCTGAGTTGTTTGTTTAGTTTGCTGAGGGTGCTTTTATCCTGCTGGGATCTGCACCTCCTAAGTTTTGTCATGATCTCCTTCCTCCTGTTATACAGACAACTGATTTTGTGATTCCCAAACTCCAAGAGTGGATGCGCTCCAAAACCAGCTAAACACTCGTGAATAACCAAAGTTCACCACGTAATAATCCAGTAAAATACTTTAATTTAAGCTCCCAAACACTGAATACAAGCTTTAGAAACAAATGACTTCTTCAGAACGGAAACAATGCATGACTGGGTCATTCAAGAACTGTGTATACATCTTCACATTATCTTGAAATTGGGGGTTTGATCAAATATATTTCCTCTCCCAATAGGCCATGACCAAATTGGCCACACTGGCCCCACATGGGGAACCCATTGGAACTCCCACCAACTGGAGATAGTTATATAAAGACAGGTTCTAAATTCGAAATAAGGGACAATAAATTCAGTATAGTGGGTAGATACAGTTGTGCTAGTACCCAAGTGGTCTACCTAGCCAAGTGTTCCTGTTTCCCAGCTTTCTATGTTGTTAAAACCGACAGAAAGTTACAAGAATGTATTTATGAGCATCAGTATGCCATAAGGAAGGGCAAGATGGAAAATGCTTTGGCAAAACATATAGGGGAGAATCCCAATCATGCATTTTTGTTTACAGCTATCGATCGGGTTCAAACAGATGGAAGGGAGGACCCTTGTCTCTTATTTTGGAGAGTAGAGAGTTGTCATGGCAACTTAGATTAGATGCCTGTCATTATCCCGGCATTAATGGCATGTCATCCTTATCATGTTTATTAAAACTCAAAAGGTTGAACAGATAAGTTACATCAGGATTCATCCTGTAACTTAGTGGGACCAAGTTAGTTTAGGATGGTAAAGGATGCCTTAGTGGATTCATTATGTTTTATTATTAGATCACAATTTAAACAGGTTTTAGATGTAATTCAGTTCTCTCACAATGTGACATGAGGTGTTTTTGAATAGCAGAAAGTTTATTTATTATTTATTGTTATCAAAATTCGTAGCACGTTAAGTGGGTGTAATATGTCAACATTAGCTAGGTTGCATTTGGTGCCGAATAGTAATTCTATTGACATTTTTTATCATTTTGGATTTTCTGACTTATATTTAGGTGATAATTCAGATAGGTTAGAATTAACTACCACATCAGCGTCTATTTATATTTGATTTATTTTTGATAGGTAGCTGTTTAAGCTCAAGCAATTTTTTATGTTTATTGCATTCCTGAGTCTCGCATGCCGATGTGGAAAAGTTTGTGCATTGTTTTTGTATTTTATACATAGAGTGGTTGTGTTATAAAAGTTATGAGTTTTTGTTAATGTTAGCAGTAGTTTATTTAACAATAATGCGACATTTGTAGAGTTCTTCAGATAAGATGTTTTAGAAGATCATAATGAACACGTGATTTTAACAGAGTATTTAATAGCAATTTTAAATGCATGATGCTGTTTCCGTTCTGAAGAAGTCAGTTGTTTATACTGACGAAAAGCTTATATTCAGCATTTTGGAGCTTAAATTAAAGTATTTTACTGGATTATTACGTGGTGAACTTTGGTTATTCACGAGTGTTTAGCTGGTTTCGGAGCACATCCAGTCTTGGAGTTTGGGTTTGTTTGTGTACAATTTACCTGATTTCTCATGATTTTGTGATTCCACCAGGGCGGCTTGTTTTTTGAGTTAGTTCTGTACTTCTTCCTGATGGGTACAAGTGCCTCTATGCAGCTATTAACATGCTTGTACAGGGTTTCTGTGAACAGTTCTGCATAGGCAGACGTGTTCTCAAGGTTTATGAGGGCTTGACAGCAGGAGTTAGCCTTAGAATAGTTCCTGAATATTTCAGGTTTAGCTGGGGGTCCGGGTTTTATTTTTACTTCAAAGAAGATCATTTTGTGGTCTGACCTTACCAGTGAAGGCATTACAGTAGGGGGTACGCAGCAGTCTCCCATATTAATGAGGACCAGATCCAGTATGGTTGCACCTCTGGTTGGTGTATTGACTATCTGGCCCAGGAAGTTTGTCTTTACAAAATCCAGGAATCTTTGTTCATGTATGTCTGGTGTCATATAAGATTCCCAGTTAATAGTGGGGTAATTAAAGTCACCCATGAATATGGTATTAGCTTGGATGGTTAGTGTTTCTAATAAGTTTAAATACATGGTATGAGTTTCCTGGGTCCTAGAGGGGGACCTATAACTTGCAAGGAAGTGGTATTGGATTTTGCCTATGGTGATTTGGACATGGATCAGCTCAAGTGCATTGTCCTGTTTGACCAGCCTTGAAGTTTGTTTATTTTTGATGTAAATAGAGACAACTCCACATTTAGTCCCTGCCTGTGAAGTAGCTGGCCTAAATGTGTGGAAGGCATTATAACCTTTCACTGTTGTTGTGCTCTCAGCGGCTTTAAACCATGTATCAGTGACCGCACTATATAAACCCTGCATGCGTGCATTGATACACACACACCATGTACCATTGAAATGTTTGGTTTACCCACTTCTCCACAATACAATGCTACAGTCACAATGGGGATCAAGGTACCGACCTGTCAACTGAGAACACCCACCCAGCAATTGCAGCAAGGAAATGTCATTCCATATTTCCTCACCTGTTCTCCATTACAGCATATAAATCCTGCATACATGCATGAACACACACAAATATGCGCAAGCACACACAATGTACCGTTGAAGTGCGTTGTTTTACCCATCACTCCACAAAATACTGCTTCAGTGACAACAGTGGGTTCAGAGGAAATGTTTCTGTCAGCTCATAACACCCCCCCCAGTAATTGCAGAAAGCCCCTGCACTGGCACGGCTCTCCTCACAGCAGGGCAGTAAGGAGGTGTCAGTCCACCTTTGCTCCACTGTTCTCCCTAATACCATATACATCATACATGAATGCATACATATGCACACACACACACACACACACACACACACACACACACACACACACACACACACACACACACACACACACACATACCACTGAAGTAAATTGATTTACCCAACTCTCCAAAAACACTGCTGAATGACAATGGGTATCGAAGATACTGGCACCGTCAGCTCAGAACACCCCTACCTCCTCCCACAGTACTTGCAGCAAGACTGATACACTGACACAGCTCTCCCCACAGCAGGGCACCTAGGAGATGTCAGCCCTGCTTTGCTCCACAATTTTCCATTACACCATATACACAATGTATACATGCATGCGCATGTTCACATGCTGACTTGCACACACATATGTGAAGTCTCACCCCCCCACATAATACATACAAGATTGCCCCCGTATGCACATACATGCTTGCCTCTCTCTCTCACACACACACACACACACACACACACACACACACACACACACACACACATACACTCTCTCTATCTTGCATACGCACACATACACACAAGGGCTCGCCCACTCACTCACTCACTCACTCACTCACTCACTCACTCACTCACTCACTCACTCACTCACTCACTCACTCACTCTCTCACTCACTCACACATGCTTGCCTACTTGTAAACTGTTAATAAGCAATAGCAGTTAGCTCAGAGCACTACAACCTGATGAATTAATGATCTGCTTTCTGTGTCCACTGTGTATAAAGATTTATTCCTTCCATATGAATTTGGACTATGGTTTTCTGAACAAGTCACTGTGCACCCCATGACTCTGGAAAATAGGCAATCTGTCCAGTGTGATTACCTGGTGGCCAAATTGGAAATGCAAAAAAAAAATATTAGTGCTAGTCATGGTATTATTTAGTTTAAACTATTCTCTGCTAATCCAAGTACTTTATCTGCTTGTATTTCTATTAATTGACTATGGTAGAGCACAGATCTCCATGAGCCTTTTCCTGAATCAGGCTGGAAGTGCTGTCTAGGTAAGTGACTTGCTCAGCATCACACATCTTCTGCCCCAGCTGACAAAAGAAGAATCTTTTTTTTTTTGGTCTTGATAGGATTTGAGAGGTGGAACCTGAAAGTGATCCACCTCGATCACCATATTAACCTTGATAGCAACTAAAGAAAGGACTAAAACATTTGGTTCATTTTAGGTTCAGGTTCATAGGTTGGTACTAAGCTAACTGCCCTTGTGAGCCATTTTAAGCCTAGCCAATTATCCCTTGTGAGACTCAAATCCTGCACCTTGTGCTTGCAAGGCAAACACCTTAACCATTAGGCCACTCTCCCAATTCAGCTTTTAAACTCTGTTACTGAACAAGCTGTAACTGATACCAGTAATCATTCACTGGTAAAAGTTTGCTGTGTTTAGTGTGCTCAAAGAAAAGGATAACTGGCTGTAGTAGTTTGGAAATGGAACAAAACACAGTTGAGACAAATTTGAGTGCATACATAGAGGGTGGAGGACTGGAGGTCAGCTCATCATTTAAAATAACTTATTGTCATTGGTTAACCAGGAAAATGAAGTGGTTTAAGGATCCTTTGCAAACGACATGCAGCATTCAGGCAAACCTGAAAGGGTTTTTCATTTGTAAGTAAGCCCATGACTAGCCCTACAAAAAAGCAAACCATACTGGTGGCATCCCAAATTAAACAGAATATATAACCAAATGAAAAATAGTTATGGCAAAAATTAGGAATGGTTATTTCCATAAAGATAGAAACACTTAGAAACTCTCTCATCAAAGAAAGTAGGCAACCAAGAGGGCTAATTATGTCAAGCAAAGCCAACTTTGGGGTTAAGATAGCCTCCCAGGTGAAAGATCACCATGACGCCTTCTACAGCTACGCCAGAAACCTCAAGGGCAGTACTCGGTAATGTGATAAACTGGTAGCCGATGGTGCCACATTCACTGAGCCTGGTAGTATAGTGAATCTGTTAGCAGACAAATTCACTTCCAGCTTTACCTCCAACCATCCACTTAAATATACCCTCAAACATAACCCCTACAACTCTAACTAGGGAACATGTACTGGGTGCACTCACTAAATCCAAGAACATGACCACAGTGGGCCCTGATAACATACTAGGAAGCCTCCTGAATAGTCTAAAATATAATTTATCCGGACCGCTGGAGTCACTATTTAAACTACAATCTTAAAACAGGCTTTGTGCCATGTGAATGGAGGCCACAACGATCATCACGGTTCATAAGTGAGGTCCTTCAACAAATCCCGGCAACTACAGACCCTCTAGTATGGCTAGTCTTATCTGCAAAACTATAGAAAGAACTATCATGAAAATTAACAAGGAAATTGGAGACCTCCAGACAACGGATCCATCCCAGTTTGACATTGTCAAAGGAAGGTCATGCTTGCCTAATCTGGTGGAATTCTTCAAAAAGGTAACTAAGGCAATGGATGAGGGCAAAACAGTGCACACTGCCTACCTAAATCTGGCTAAATTATTTGATACAATACTCTACTCAGGCATTGTCAACAAATGTATGGAACTAGGTACAAAACCCTGTGTAACATGATGGATAGCTAGCTGGTTCACTGAAAGGACCCAGTAAGTTAGAATTGGTGAGGCCACCTCAACAATGAGGCTGTTGATGAGGCCACCTCAACAATGAGGCCGGTCACCAGTGGAGTCCCCATTGCTCTCTGCTGGACCCAATCGTCTCTGGCATCTACTTCTCAGATGTCAAAGCCAATGTCAAAGGCCTATGGCTAACCAGTTCACAGATAATCATAAACTGGGAAGAATCATTCAATCCCCCCAAAGAAAAACATCCTTCAGCTAGGTCCAATACAAACAAATGCTTAGTGCCAAAGTCATGGCTTAAAACTCAGTACCACAAAATGCATTATAGTACCTTTTGGGAAGTCTACCACCATGGGTAACTGTCATCCATAAAACACTCTTAAAAGTTGATTCACTAGTCAGGTATCTGGGAACTCATGTAGATAGTAGCTAAATGTTTGACCAACATGTGTCCAAGGTAGTAAAGAACTCCTTCTGCGTTTCTCAACTTATAAGCAAAGGTATGTTATCTAGGTCCAGAGCGGTCATCATACCATTGTAGTCAGCCCTCATCAGATCCATCATAGAGTATAATGCCTCCCTCAGTGTGTACCTGAACAGACAAATGCAGCAAATGGAATGTCCACAAAGGTTCCAAGCTGGAGTGACAGGTTCATAACCCAGAGACTGCCCATGCTATGGAATAGACTTCCCATACATGTCACGCGGAATGCCTCACTGGCCATCTTCAAGAGAAATCTTGATGAGTGGATGGGAAATAGAAATTTCACCCCGGGGATCACTCCAGTGGCTCTACTTGACAGAGGCACTGGTAACTAAGGTCGGGTGGCACGATGCTAGGCTTGTAAAGGCTCCATGGCCATTAGCCTAGTACACACTTATGAACCTATAAAAAGAATACTGGGAGTAAACACAGTGTTCTATGTTGATCACCTCAAGGCCAATCTCTTTACTCGGTATCATACAGATGTCTGAGAGGTGTTCTTTGCCTGGAATAAAAGTCAACTCTGGACTCTGTTTTGCCGAATCTTACTGGGAGTAAACACAGTATCCCAAGCTGATTGCCTCAAAGCCCTGTCTCTTTACTTGGTATCACACAGACTTCTGAGCGGTGTTCTTTGCCTGGCATAAAAGTGATCCCTGGACTCTATTTTGATGAACCTTTTGCACACATGCAAACAAAAAAACAGCATCAGAACTACAAGATTAAAAGACCTAACCTGAGACATAAACAGGGCATGTTGAAGAGACAGATATGTTTATCAGGGAATTACCATTCTCTGAAACAGGTTTCCCATCCATGTGAAGCAGAGTTCCCTATCCCTGTCTAACCGCAAATTAAACCAATGCATGGGTAATTGGAAATTCACCCCTGATCTGGTTCCTATGTCTCTGATGGACAGAGACAGTCAGTAAATCATCAAGTATATAAATCAAATGTGTGGGTCACATTTGGGTTGCATGGGTAGGCTTATAAGAATAGCCATAACAATATCCCCATGGCTAAAAACCAGACTGATCTCAGATTTACAGTAATGTTTACACTGTATGTAATATGACTTGTGCTCACCTCGATGTGAAGTAATAAAACCATGCCCACAGGAAAGCTAAAACATAAATACCTACCTGTGTATGTGTGTGTGTGTGTGTGTGTGTGTGTGTGTGTGTGTGTGTGTGTGTGTGTGTGTGTGTGTGTGTGTGCGTGTGTGTGTGTGTGTGTGTGTGTGTGTGTGTGTGTGTGTGTGTGTGTGTGTGTGTGTGTGTGTGTGTGTGTGTGTGTGTGCATGCACATATCAACTTCATACATGAAAGTAAGCAAGTGAAATTACCTCCTGTTAATTGGACATACACTTACAAATGCATCAGCACAGTAAATTCAGGTAAAACGGTGACAGTAAATCAAATTATTGTCCCTGTAAAGGAAAAATAGACTCAGAAGCCTGATTTAGGCACACTTTGGCAGCACTGGGAAAAATAAAACGAGTTTAGACTCACATATAAAAAAGGTAAAGAAACTTCATTTATTTTTAGATATGCAGGAGTGCAAACAACATCCACTGTATTGAAAAATTAGCCATTTTTACAACTGTGATATTTTTGCCTGGAAACATGCTGTACAAAGAAATGTCAAATTTATAAGCACATGCAGCACTGAAGTCATATGTTTCAGGAATCCTTGCAATGCGGTTGACAAAATGTAAATGCAAGGTTATATTCGGTAACAAATTAATCATACTTGTGGCAATAGAACAAGGTGACATTAGCTAGTGGTTCAAGAGTATGAATTCTGCAGCATGTATACACTATGTACCAAGAGTATTAATTGTGCAACATGTATACACTGTGTACCAAGAGTATTAATTTTGCAGCATGTATACACTATGTACCAAAAGTATTAATTTTACAGCATGTATACACTATGTAGCAAGAGTATTAATTTTGCAGCATGTATACACTGTGTACCAAGAGTATTAATTGTGCAGCATATATACACTATGTACCAAGAGTATTAACTGTGAAGCATGTATATGCTATGTACCAAGAGTATTAATTTTGCTGCATGTATACAGTGTACCAAGAGTATTAATTGTGCAGCATGTATACACTGTGTACCAAGAGTATTAATTATGTAGCATGTATACACTATGTACCAGGAGTATTAATTGTGCAGGATGTATACACTATGCACCAAGAGATGAAAGTAGTGACGTTCTTCTTAAACTAAAAGATTGACTTTCCAATCGGTTGCTGGACATAAATAATTCCACCAAACATAACATGCAACAGTTTAAAAAAATATCTATATATGCATACACAGATTGAGATTAGACACACACACACACACACACACACACACACACACACACACACACACACACACACACACACACACACACACACACACACACACACAGACATCTATCTTCGATATATAGATATCCCCCTCAAGAACAGCACTACACCACCCTCTCCAAGGCCAAAATGGCTACCAGTCTCCTGCAGAGTTAGATACTCATAGGTTGTTTTCTTTTCAAACTACTTCAGCCAGGTGCATTTCCACCTCTTGGATCCAAACTGCATAATAAAACCACCCCTACAACTTTGCAGCCTCTCCAACTTAGCTCCCTAACTCAAGATACCACACGCAAACACCCAGCAACACATATTTTAATATTTTATATATATATATATATATATATATATATATATATATATATATATAAAAGAGAGAGATACAGACTAATACGGTGTTAGTTCTGTTGGAACTGTGGTGTCAAATGCATTCAAGCTGTTTACTTCATTACTGTATGTATTGTATTATCTCACCTTGTCTCCTTTCCCCTTCTTTTCTCATGTTCTCTTCCATCCCTTCTTCTTTATCCCCGAATTATTTTTCTAAGTATTTGTAAATTGTATAAATATGCAAATACCAAGTTATCTTATGTAGCACTAATGGACAGCTGCTTGCCTTTTGAACAAATGAACTACATTTCTACTTTGTTCTCTATGCCGTGTATTCTATTTGCTGTGTCCACCTGGGCTGAACTTGAAAACAAAGTGTAAATATAAGTAAATAAAAACTAATGACATGGGTAAGCACACAAAATATGATCACATACAGTGCTCGGGCCACAATTCATTTATCAAAAGTGCACTAGTAACTAGTTACATGAGAAAGATGCCTTGGATTAAGCATGTGCATATCAAAAGGCATGACGACCCTGTGGAGGTGATAAACATTTATGAAACCAGACATGCTCTTGGCATTCAAACTGAAATGCAAAAAACTGATAATTATGTAAAACATCATCAAACGGAAGGGCAGACACTTTGTGCCTGAAGGCATTTGATGCAAATCAGATTTTAAGAGCACACTGCACCACTTACTCTGAAGTGAAGGGTAGACACCTCATTAACTCAGGGGGTAAGACAAAATACAGACCTATGAATGACTACAGGAAGCCTAATGTGTGATGGCAGTTGCATAACAATGAACCTGAGTGTTTCCAGTAGGAAGGGAGAAAAGGGAAGGACGGGATTGTAATCCATACCAAGAGAATTTGTCAGGGTACAGACAGGTATAAACAGTTTCTACCCTGAAAGCTTCCAAACCCGTATATATTTACCTTACAAAACTTATGACTGCAAAAGAAAAAAATATGTACCTCTGATTGTCTACTGTAAGACATGTTAATCACTAGCATGACCTCCTTTTGTGTGTATATATGCTATATGTATGTTTGTTAACCACCAGCATGTTGTCCTGATGTGCATATATGCTATATGTATGTTTGTTAATCACTAGCATGTTGTCCTGATGTGTGTATATATGCTATATGTATATTTGTTAATCACTAGCATGTTGTCCTGATGTGTATATATGCCATGTGTATGTATGTTCTACTTCTTTTTACTCTCATGTAATGTATTGTAATGTGGAGCTTTTCTACCCTGGCCTCCACTTAAAATGGACCTGTGTCCAATCGGACTTTCCCAGTAAACAAATGTAAAATAAAAAGTAAAAAGGGAGAAGCATTACATCTGAAAAGCATCTGCAGGCATTGCGACTCCAATGCAAATGAGGGTGCATGGCTTTTGAAATACAATGGAAGAGCAGGTCAGACAAAAAGTAATGGGCTGGCAATTATGCCACAGATAGTCATGACCCCTACAGGTATCCTGACTATGTTATCTGATGACTTATCATATATCTCACTTCAAAGGAAAAAAAAAGCATTATGAAAATGGGTCATGCAGAGGAAAAGAACTGCGTTTTGTCAAGTTCTGCTGTAAACTATACATGATTCATCTCTACCTGGAAAACATGTAGATACTTACTTAGACTATCATTTGACATATGAACATATCATATCGTATACATTTAAAACTCACATGTGGACACAAATTGCAATAGTTGCAGATAGGCACACTGAAACACAATCAATGCTATCAGAGGAATTGTGTCATACAACATTGTCACCAGTTACCCAGCTATAAGACTACATTTGCAAGTAGTCTGAAGTGTACTCCAAACTTCAATGACCCCATCAAACACACTGCCAGATTAGCTGATAATTTTTAAGACCCCCTCAAAGTATTCATCAAGACATAGGTTCATAGGTTCATAGGATCATACTAGGCTATCTGCCCTGGGGCATTTATAAGCCTAGCCTGATTGTGTTTGGCTTATGACACCCCCTTGATTTGAGTATACTGTGCCCTTTTTAAAGTTTAGTTTACTGTACCTCTGTCTAATAGTGACACGGAAGTAATCCCCGGGACAGACCTACGATCCCCCATCCACTCATCAAGATTCTTCTTGAAGAGAGTCAGTGAGGTGCTCTGCCTAACATGAATTGGAATTCTATTCCAGAGCGAAGGGAGCCTCTGGGTTATGAATCTGTCCCTCCAGCATGTTCTATTTATTTCTGTGCTGAGGTTCAAGTCCCTCGAGCGTGGCTCTAAGGGATTTAGATTTACTGAGGTGGAGCATGTCCATTAATTCTGGGTTGGACATAGCTTTATATGTCAGGTAGAGATCGCCTCGAAGTAGGCGGTATGCAACTGAGTAGAGCTGGAGTTTTTTTAACCGAGCAGCATATGGCATCTGTTTGAGTCCCTTGATCCTCCTGGTGAGGTACTTTTGGGGTCTTTCTAATTGCTGCAGGTGTCGGGTAAGGTACATCCCAAAGAGGGCATTGTATTCTATGATGGGCCTGATGAGGGATGAATAAAGGGGCACGATTACCTCTCTTGATCTAGATGTGAATCCTTTCATGATGAGGTGGGCTATGTAGAAGGTCTTTCTAACCACTTTGGCAATGTGGTTGTCAAAGGAGAGATTGCTATCAACTTGGGTCCCCAGATCCCTAATTACTTTCGCTGTACTTAATGGGTTACCACCTATGTGGTAATTTGTGGGCACATTGTTTTTGCCAAAGGATATGACTATACACTTTTTGGCATTTAGCTTTAGACCATGGCTCTGGCACCAATTATCCGTCTCTGCGAGACCTTTTTGAAGGATGTTTGTGTCAGCTGGAGAGTCGATTATGGCACCCAGTTTGCAGTCATCTGCGAACTTGGTGAGATATAGTCCTCCCACGTTGGCCTGTACCTCAGAAAAGTAAATACCGAACAAGAGAGGTCCCAGGACAGAACCTTGTGGGATGCCACTTGTGACCGGTTTCGAGTCTGACATGGCTCCAGCAACTCTGACTCTGTGGGTTCTGTCTTTGAGCCAGTTTGCGACCCATCTTGTGACATAGGGGTTTATATTTAGGCTGGATAGCTTATCTATGATGCCCAAGTGGGGTATTGTGTCAAATGCCTTTGCGAGGTCCAGATAGGCTGTGTGGACTACCTTCCCTTCATCTATGGCCTTGGTGACTGTTTCGAAGAAGTCGACCAGGTTTAAAAGGCAGGATCTGCCCTTGACGAAGCCAAATTGGGTAGGATCTAGTGTCTGTAGGTCCCCAATGTCTTTGTTTATGAGTTCCATGATGATCTTCTCCATAGCCTTGCATACTAGGCTAGTCAGGCTTATGGGGCGATAGTTTCCAGGGTCTGCAGAGGCACCACCTTTGTGGAGTGGGACCACTGTTGCTGTACGCCATTCTTTGGGAACATATCCTGAAGTGAGGCTGAGATTGTACAGCAGTTTTACTTGAGGGATTAGTTCTTCTTGGAGTTCATGTAGGACGCAACCCGGGACGCCATCTGGTCCCATGGAAGCAGTGTTTTTTGCTTTGGAGAGGGCGGCCTTCACCTGAGCATCAGAGATGTTTGGGAGGCTGCACTCTGCCAGGATAGATACCTGCTCTTTTGGGGGGGGGTGGAGAAGTTTGCACTGAACCTGTCTGCCAGGATATTGGCAATGTCTGTGGGTTCAGTGTATTTTTTGTCATTTAGAATCAACTCAGAACAAGTCTGGGAGTTGCATCCCAGGTTCCTAACATAACTGAAAAAAGCCTTATGATTGTCTTTAGTGTCCTGTGCAATTTTTCTCTCGAAGCTGGCCTTGGAGGATTTTATGAGGGATCGTAATTTTTTGCTAGTACTGATCAGAGATGCCTTCCCTTTTATGGATTTTGCTCTATCATGTAGTAGCTTCCTCCTTCTGTTGTACAGTTTATTTATGGTTGGGGTCCACCAGACTGGACGCCTGCCTTTGGATGATTGGGTCTTGATTTTGTTTGGGATAGCATGATCCATGCATTCCTGGAGATGTCCGTAGAATGCATTTATATAGGATTCTGCAGTTTGGGCCGTAGTTTCCACTGGCCCTGGGGCCTTGAAGGATTCCACTTCAGTTTTGCGAAGTGTGAAGTTGGCTTTTGAGAAGTTTTTCACTGTGGTTTTCTGGGCTGGGGGTGGGGTCGGGATGTGGATATCCAGTGAAATTAATTTATGGTCTGATCTTACCAATGAGGGATATACTTCTGGTATGGAGCATAGAGTCCCCATGTTGGTAATAATCAGGTCTAGTATGTTTTCCCCTCTTGTGGGAGTGGTGACTAGTTGTTCCATAGCATTTGAGTTTATAAATTCCAGGAACCTTTGGGCTAAGGTGCTGGGGCTTGAGTAATGCTCCCAGTCTATGTTTGGGTAGTTGAAGTCGCCCAATATAATGGTGTTCGGAGAGATCTTAGTGTTCTCCAATGTTTTCAGGAAAGCCGAGTGGGATTCCTGACTTTGAGAGGGTGGTCTGTAGGATGCTATAAACTGAAAAGCAGTCTTGCCCACTGTCAGTTGCACATGGATGGTTTCCGATATTTCGTGCACTGCCACTAACCTGGAGGTGTGGATATCCTTGATAAATATGGAAGCTCCCCCTCCTTTTGTGGTTCGGTCTGGGTTTGGGGGCCAAAAAGCATGATATGAGGTATAACCTTGTAGTGCTGGGGTGCTCTCTGGAGCCTTGAACCAGGTTTCTGTCACTGCACAGATATCGATGTTCTCCATACTGAGGAGAGCTTTGAGTGCATGCATCTTGAGGTTAAGACGTCTGGCGTTTAGCAGCATTACCCTTAGTTTCTTGTTCCTTGTGCTGTCTATGGAGGTGGGTTTGACTTTTGAGCCTTGCCTAAAAAAGGCACTATGGGGGTGGCAAGAGCCTTTGCCAATATCCAAAAGCCCAGGGGTGACAGGTGCAAGCCGTCCATAGCAAAGCAACATGGCATGTCATCCCAGGCTGACAGACACTGGATCCCCTTTGAATGACACCAAAATATTAGCCAATTGTTAAAATCGATCATTTTGTCTTTATACTGTGGCATCATTCTAGGTGAGGGTAAGATGCTGCTCAAGGTCAGGGTCATACCAGCCTGGGCTACATTATCAGAGAGCTCCTCTATGTCTCTTTTCATGTAGTCGAGGGAGGTACGTCTCAGGTCATTCACGCCAGCATGTACAATGACTGAGTCATATTTGTATTTGCTTTGGAGTGACCTGAGTGCTTGCATTATGTGGCGGATCCTACCGCTCGAAAGGCAGCTCACTGTGACCTTCTCTTTTATTCAGCCTGGTGTGCGGGACATCAGTGTGTCTGACAATAGAGTCACCTATTACAAGGGTATCAGGTGTGTTATTCAGCCTTAAGGGCTGTGACTGCTTGGCACACTGACTTTGTGTTGTACGTGTTTTGTTTTTGGGTAGCGTTTGCTTGGATGTCTGCTTTGGAGGTCTCTGTTGCTTAGGTAGATTTTTATTTAGAGCCTCCGAGTATGTTTTTGTGTTTTTATGTGTTTGGTTCGCTGTTGTGGTGGGACTATGTGATACTGGAATTGTGTTGTGTGAGGTTACCTTCTCCTCCTGACTGGTTACACCAGTTTTAAGATGAGAGAGCTCAGTCTCCAGTTTGGCTATATGGTTGCATCTGTCACATATATTTGAACCTGTTTGGAGGAGGAGAGGGTTGTCCGTGTACATGAGACAGTTGTAACATTGCCTCAAAATTCCCAGATTCACCAGCTGGACTGGAGAGGAAACCATTGACTGACCTTTGGACATGCTAGAGTAATATATGGAACTGAATTAAAATGGACCAATAGGGGACAAGGTAATCATAGAGAGTATAAGAGTAAGTAGTGCTTATGGTTTATTAGTGCTAACTTGTAAGATTACTTATTTGGACCAGTGAGGGACCTTAGAATGAGAATATGATGTTTAATTTGAGAGATAGAGCAGTTCTAAGGGAAAAAGTGAAGAGTAGACTTTGTGGAACCAGGAATAGTTTAAACCCAATTAGGCGGCGCTGCTGTCGCTATGCTTAAGCAACGCCAAAACCAGGCAAAAGAGGGTTTTAAAAGAGGGAGATCAAGGAGTTTGGAATTCACCCAAAATGGCCAATAAAACTACAGTTTCAAGGCAGTAACCACTCCCACAGGGGCAGGCAGGCTGCTCAATGTTTATCACTGCCACTGATGAACACAGAGACTTCCCTTTAGCCCAAGCAAACAATGGCCTCCAAGAAACTTACAAACAGTTCAGAACAGCAAATCTGTAACTGAACTTTTTTAAATCTCAGAAAAGTGGGGAAAAAAGCAAGATTTTTTTGTTTTTTTTTAAGGAAAGCAGAGGTTCACAAGTATAAACAAGTTAGAACCGTGCACTAAATGACCCCACACTTGAGTGCTAGGCCAGAGACAGATAAAATGCAAGTTTTAAGAAAAAAAATGATTTTAAAAATAAGTGCAGGCAGGAAATTCAGTAATCAGCTCTAGGTTGTGTTCTAAATACAGTTACCAACACAGAAATCAAGTTTAACAAGCCAGAAAATGCTCAAACGTAGGCTGCAATGCAGAAAAACTTAACAAATAATCTGAAGCAAAATACTTAAAATCTCAAAAGTGGCTCCTTTCTTCTCTCAGCGTTTTCTCCTCTTGGTGGGTGCTTCACCAACAGCCAACAAGTCCACAAAGATGCCGAAACCACGAGGCAATCGGATTTTAAGAGAGGGAGATCAAGGAGTTTAGAATTGACCCAAAATGGCCAATAAAACTACAGTTTCAAGGCAGTAACCACTCCCACAGGGGCAGGCAGGCTGCTCATTGTTTATCACTGCCACTGATGAACACAGAGACTTCCCTTTAGCCCAAGCAAACAATGGCCTCCAAGAAACTTACAAACAGTTCAGAACAGCAAATCTGTAACTGAACTTTTTTAAATCTCAGAAAAGTGGGAAAAAGCAAGATTTTTTGTTTTTTAAGGAAAGCAGAGGTTCACAAATATCAACAAGTTAGAACAGTGCAGTAAATGACCCCACACTTGAGTGCTAGGCCAGAGACAGATAAAATGCAAGTTTTAAGAAAAAAACGATTTTAAAAATAAGTGCAGGCAGGAAATTCAGTAATCAGCTCTAGGTTGTGTTCTAAATACAGTTACCAACACAGAAATCAAGTTTAACAAGCCAGAAAATGCTCAAAAGTAGGCAGCAATGCAGAAAAACTTAACAAATAATTTGAAGCAAAATACTTAAAATCTCAAAAGTGGCTCCTTTCTTCTCTCAGTGTTTTCTCCTCTTGGTGGGTGCTTCACCAACAGCCAACAAGTCCAAAAAGATGCCAAAACCACGAGGCAATCGGGTTTTAAGAGAGGGAGATCAAGGAGTTTGGAATTGACCCAAAATGGCCACTAAAACTACAGTTTCAAGGCAGTAACCACTCCCACAGGGGCAGGCAGGCTGCTCAATGTTTATCACTGCCACTGATGAACACAGAGACTTCCCTTTAGCCCAAGCAAACAATGGCCTCCAAGAAACTTACAAACAGTTCAGAACAGCAAATCTGTAACTGAACTTTTTTAAATCTCAGAAAAGTGGGAAAAAAGCAAGATTTTTTGTTTTTTTTAAGGAAAGCAAAGGTTCACAAGTATCAACAAGTTAGAACAGTGCAGTAAATGACCCCACACTTGAGTGCTAGGCCAGAGACAGATAAAATGCAAGTTTTAAGAAAAAAAAACGATTTTAAAAATAAGTGCAGGCAGGAAATTCAGTAATCAGCTCTAGGTTGTGTTCTAAATATAGTTACCAACACAGAAACAAGTTTAACAAGCCAGAAAATGCTCAAAAGTAGGCGGCAATGCAGAAAAACTTAACAAATAATCTGAAGCAAAATATACTGTTCCCACACTACTCCCATGAGTCCCATAACACATAAATATAATGAAAAGTTCTGGAATAATCCCCCTATGTTGGAAACCTAGTATAAATAAATTTGTATTTATTTATTTTTATTTATTTTAAATTTGTTGACTGGATTTTGTTCGACTGGGCTACAAATGCCCATTTTTCAGCGGAGGCCCGATGAGAAAAGCTTCAACAGAAAATAGAAATTTTATATATTAAATACATATAGAAATACATTCGTTAGTACCACAGAATACTGCATTACAGTGCCGCATATTACATTCATCAGTACCATACATTATTGCATTACAGTGTCATACATTAAACTGTGGTAAGTGAAAAACATAGAAATACATTCATCAGAGGGATACATTCATAATTACATATTATATACATAGTAGTGCAATAGTTACGTAGCTGAAATAGTTTACTAGTTATGTTTGTACAGTGATGTACCAAGAGGAGAAGATAAAGTAGTAAGTTTGTTTATTGAAGGGGAGGAAGAGAGAAGAGAATAGAAGGTTATAGGGGGGTGTTTACGGGGGTAATTACATTGGCAGGTCCATTTTTCATGAAAATATTTTTTGTAGTGGCTTTGAATTGATTGGGATGTTCAAGGGATCTTATATCTAGTGGTAGGCTATTCCAGGCCTTGGAAGGGTTAAAGCTATAGACTACGTGACCCATTTTGGTCCTTTGTGTGTAGATTTTTAGTAGGCCTTGTTCAGAACTGCAGAGTAATCTAGTGGGTAGGTACTGAGAGATTAGAGATGAGATAGTTGGACAGAAAGAGGGTTTGTAGAGAATGGAATGAATAATCTGAAACTGATTATACCGAAGCAGGTTAGGTAATTCTAGCCAATTTAGTTCTTTTAGTGAGAGACAGTGATGGGACTTGTAAGAATTTTGGGCAGCAAATCTGGCAATCCTGTTATAAGTTATTTCTAACTTGTTTAGTAGTCCAGTGTTGAGGCTGGTGAGAATTTGGGAGCTATAAAGTAAAGTGGGTAAGAGGTAGGCATTTGAAAGGGTTAGTTTTGCTGTTTTGGTAAGATATTTTTTGTTTCTATAGAGGAGACCTAGCTTGAGATGTGTTTTTCGGATATAATTATTGACGTGTAAATCAAAGGTTAGTCTATCATCAATAGTAACACCTAAGAATTTTGTACTGGTGTCCACCTGTATTTGAGTATTATTTTGTGACAGTATGGAGAAGGAAGACTTTATGTGGTTAAGGTTTTTAGGGAGAAAGAGTAGTAATTTGGTTTTCTTTGGATTAAGGATAAGTTGGTTTTCAGATAGCCAGTTTTCTACAGAATTAAAAGAGGACTGTGTGTCTGATTTTAGTTGAGTTGGTGATTCAGCAATAGTCATAAGTGTAGAATCATCTGCATATTGTATCAATGAGGATCCAGGACAGGAAGAGTAAAGAAGGTTGGTAAAGATGTTAAAAAGAAGGGGCCCAAGGATGCAGCCTTGTGGAACACCCGTTTTAACAGGAAGAAGAGGGGAGAAAGCTGAGAGCCATTTGACTGATTGGAGTCTATCAGAGAGATAACTGTTAAACCAAGATATGGTGGATGGAGAGAAGTGTAGTTTGCTAGTTTAATGATAAGTTTATGAGAGACTGTATCAAAGGCTTCAGAGAGGTCAATGAAGAGACAAGAAATAAGTGTGTTACTGTCTCTAGCTAGTGATATACAGTTTAGGAAAGACAAATAAACTATACAAAAATAGGAAGAAATTCATAGGGAACAAAAGTAAATTTAATAACCCATCACCTAGAGATGAACTAAAAAGTATAACTAAGGGACTCCAAAGATAATCCTCCAACAGACTGACATTTGCTTCCTATGCTAAGGACAACCACAAGGCCTTCTTCAACTACATCAGAAACATTAGAAGTAAAGCCCAGCAATGCTCATAGCTGATAAACAACAGCAGCAGCAGAATTTATTCATTCCCTGAAAATACAGCAAACATGTTAGCAGACAAATTCAAACCTAACCTAACTCCTGTATGTTCCCCCAACCTTCTTGGCTTGCACACACACCCCTGATCACCTCCAAGAAAGTTGTGAATACCCTCTCCAGTGCCAACCTCAGTAGTCCCATGGCTCCTGGCATTGTCCTAGACTGCTGTCTTGTTAGCACCAGGCACTGTCTGGTAGACTCACTAGTAACCTCATCCTCTCCACTGAACTCACACTAGATGGAGAACTGTAGTAGGCATCACAATCTACAAGGGGGAGCCACTACTGATCCAAACAATTATACACTTATAATCCTCAACAGCCTTACAGGTTCATAAGTTCATAGGTAGGTACTAGGCTATCAGCCCAAGGGCCTACGTAAGCCTAGCCAGCAAGGTACCATAGCTTACGCCACCCAAGAAAGTTATTTTCCTGTGACACTGTCCAGCGGAGACACAGAAGTGATCCCCGGGGTGTATTTCTTATTTCCCATCCACTCATCAACATTTTTCTTGAAGAATGCTAATGAAGAACTTTGCTTGACATAGATGGGTAGCTTGTTCCAGAGTATAGGAAGTCTCTGGGATGGGAATCTATCCCTCCAGCATGTCCTGTTTATTGAAGGAACCCATCAGTATGGAGCAAGGGCTATATGCAAGGCATGACCCCCCAGTTTAGCTTTGTTAACTGTAGATACTGCCACAGGAACTTGGGGCTATTCCTCGAACATGTGATCGATGCATTATTCTCAGGTCATTAGGTTCACACTACCTAAATGGGCATGCGCAAGGCTTTTCATATCCTCCTAAATTCTAGTATAATTGATCAAATAAAATGTAAACCCTTATGTTACCTACTGGTTAGCAAACTGGCTAACAGAAAAACACAGTCTGTAAGTATGGGACACATGCTCCCTCAAAGAGATATCACTGGTGTATCAAAGGGATCGGTCCTAGGAACAACTGGGTATTTGGTATTTGCATATCTTATGTCAAGACTGACATCAATGGCCTATGACTGACCAATGCTAACACGCGACAATAAGTGGTGCCTGAACCAGGGCATAAAACTAAATGCCAAGACATGTGGCATTGTGTTCTTTGGCCAAACTGTGCACCAATACACCAGTGACAAAGAAGACACCCCCTTGAAGGCTGACTTCGTCATTAGAACACCATGTATCCACTGTTGTTAGGAAACACCTTTCCTAGCCAGACTACTCACCAGGGATAATTTATTTTGATCAGGAAAAAAGTATAATCTCTCTCTACTCCTTCATTATCAGTCCCATAATAGAGTATAAAGGATCATTTATAGTCAGGGTCAGGACCCTAACTAACTTACCTAATAAATACCTAGTCCTTCCTCATAACTAGCTGTACTAACTGTACTTCATGATAAAGTTTTACTGTGGCATAATGCAGGATCCTTCAATGTGTATTATTATCTCACGGTGTATTATGTAAATTCATTTTGTAATGACTATGTTGAATATTCTGTAATGACTATTTTTGAATATTTTTTTTGTATCACATGATGTACTATGTGAAGCTTTTCTCCCCGGGCCTCTGCTGAAAATGGGCAATTTTTGCCCAGTCTGACTTTCCTGGTAAACAATTGTAAAATAAAATTAAAAAAAAAAAAATAAATAAACAAATAAATAAATAATAAATGTTTCTTGTCAAAGCACATGACCTAGCTCTAGAGACTGTAGTGTTTCATCCAGAAGGTAATGATGGTCTTGTCTTAGTTACCCAGAACACACTGAAGGATTCTCTATCTTTTCTCTTTCCTACTAACTCCATAACCCTTAAAAAATAATACAGTCCCTAAACATTTTCAGATACATTTAGGATGCGTGGATAGGCTTACAATCGCCCCAGTGATTGTTAGCCTGGTATAGCCTAGAACAAGAATACTGCACTGATGGTCCCATACAATATTCCAGGATGTCTACTAAATATCATGAAACATGACCTATCATGACGACTAGAATGACTATTTAACCATAGCCTGTAGTCAGACTACATGCCATGAGAATGGAGAACAGCAACAGTCATCTCTCTGCATAATGGTAGGCCTTCAACAGACCCCAGAAACTACAAACCCATTAGTCTGACAAGTTTCCTATGAAAAGCCATGAAAAGAATCATTATCATGGAAATGATCAATAATGATATAGGAAAGTTCCAGATACTGGATCCAACCCAGTTTAGTTTTGTCAAAGGAAGCTCATACCTACTCAGTCTGTAAGTCTTCTTTGTTTGAGAAGGTCACCAAGGCAATGGATGACGGCAAAGCAGTACATACTGTCTACATGAACCTGGCCAAGGCATTCGATAACAATACCCACTCCAGCTTTGTAAACAAACTCATGGAATTAGGATAAACCCCTATGTTACATGTTAGATTGCTAACTGACTCTCAGGATCCAAGAAGTTAATAGTGGAGTTCACCTCCATAAACAAGATGCTAACTAGTGGATTCCCTCAGGGCATAGTGCTGTGTCCTCTCCTTTTTAGCAACTACTTCCTGTAAGTGAAGGCCAGCATCAGTAGCCTCTGGCTGACCAAATCTGTAGATGACTGCAAACTGGGAGCCACTGTAGAACCCCATCAAGACACTAATATCCTCCAGGAAGGATTAATATTGATAAATAACTGGTGCCATAGACACATTTTAAAACTCAGTGCCAAGAAATGCATAATATTATCCTTTGGGAAGTTGGCAACCCCAGGAAACTACCTCATTGTGTTAACACAGAGCCCTAAGAGTAGACCCAGCAGTCAGGGATTTGAGAACGTATCTAGGCAGTAACCTCGCTTTCGACCAACCTGTATCCAAGGTAGTTAAGGAAATCATTCTATGTTGCTCAACATATAAGCATGGGTTTGGCATCTAGGTCCAAGGAAGTTAATGTTCCTTTATACTCAGCCCTCATTATACCAATCTTTGAGCATAATGCCACCTTCAGTATGTTTATAGATCCATAGGAGATTAATAGGCTAATAGCTCAAGAGCCAGTTTTACCCAGATTTTACCCACTTTTCTATCCCTAGAAGAAAGATAATAAGAGACATGGGTGCCATCCCTGGAGAGAATGTGCGATTTCCCATACATTAGTCCAGAATGTGCATGAAGGTGGCCAGGGAAGAGCTCTGCTTCATGTTAATAGGAAGCCTATTCCAGAGGAAGGGCAATCTCTGGGACACACATCTCTCTCTCCATTACAGTCTGTTCATATCAGAGATCAGGTTTAGATCCTTGGCACATGCAACAACTGGAATGTCCACAGAGGTTCCTCACAAAATGAATAAACAGCTTTAGCACCATGTTTTATGTGGATTGCCACAAAGACCTGTTCCTATACTCTGTCCTCTGCAGACTGTTGAGAGGTGATCTATGTCTGGTGTAGAAAGCATCACAGGATACCACTTTAGAACATTTTGGAGTGAGAAAAAAGACAGACGTATAACAGAGAATTCCACTTCTATGGAATCATCTTCCGCTCCTCAAGTGTTTTTACTGCCAAGCATAAAACATTAATCACGTTGAAAGTCAGCAGGAGATCATAAAATATACTTTCACAGTCCAAAATAAGCCAGGAACGAGCTTTAAAAAAACTGCACTTTCTAGAATGCAAAAATAACTGATTTAGTTGGAATATCCTTGTAATTCTGCTAATTGATGTATCCTCCTTCGAAAAAATAATGCCATCTCTGAACTTAGAAGTTAAAAAGAAGTTCCTTCTCTGCACGAATGAATACTTATGAGAAGGCAGGCTGAGGGGTTGGGAATACATGCAGGAAGGTGTGCATAATTGAAATAAAAGCGTCTCCAGGGCAACGATAGCCAAGGGGGCCATGTTTCAATATGTACTGCTTCAAAAGTGATGGGTGACTTGTCGGAAGGCTTGATGTTAGCTGCAGGAGTGCAAGAATACATTTTTAGGAAAGATGGCTAGATCTACCCCTAGCAGAAAGATGGGAAATGATAGAAACATAAAAATAAATGATACCCCAGGCTTGGATGATTATTTCCAGAGATGGGATTGACAGGTAGGGGAAAAAAAGCATCAGTAAATAGAAAGCAAGTATCATATCCCATAGCTGTCCTTTAAAGACGTCACGGTTTCATCAGTCTTATTAACATAATGCCAGTAATGCACTTGCACCCATTAGACTGCAGTCGCATCCCCAAACATTTTGCTGCTGGGGCAGTATAAGAGGTTTGGTGGTGGTGGAATGGTGAAAAAAAATAAAAATGAATGTTTTTTGCTTGCTGGATACCAGACATAAGAAAGAAGAAAAAAGGAAAATAATACAGACAATATGGGTGGAATTGTTTGGTTGGTAGGAAATGAGATACGTTCTGGATTAGGAGTTACGATAAAAAATAAAGAAATACGATAAGGATGGGTACTGATACTGATACATGATATAAGAATGAGACAAAAACGTATACGATTAACATAACAGTGATTTATGCCTGTACTAATCGGATGGAGAGAAAATACTTGTTTGAATTTGTTTGAAGAAATTAAAAAAAACTATTTGCAAATATGTCAACAGTGATGGTAGGAGATTTTAACTATAACTTGGAAAGAAAAAGGAAGACAACACACAATTTTAAGATATTCAGGGAAGTAATAAACTGTGGAAATTAAAAAGTAGGAAAGACTAGAAAATTGACATATAAAACGGAAATTTTTAAGACTGTAACTGATTATACAGTTTATCTAAAGACATGAAAGAAATAACGGACAGTACACTTATCTAATCGGAGGAAGTCGGAGGAAGGGCTCTGAGCCAACTAATCTGTGATATATAACATTAAGTATCCTGTTTTTTGCTTATTTCTGAGTTATTTATAGCACTTTTATTTGTCTGCATATACTTTGCTAGCTAGTTTCACTGTGTGTGAGACATTAACTAGAAATTTTCTACAACTGTTAAGCATCTGGTTGGGTTTGTTTGTTCTGATTTTTGTTTCTCACCCTCCCTCACTATTGGTATCCTGTTTTTATACTTAGTGGCTATGCATTTGCCCGCCCATACTGTAAATTTGGTCTGGGACACTCCCCCTAGTCTAATGTCATTACCTCATTCTACCTAATCCAGTGAGAACATTTGAGAAGGCCAAACCAGTTAGTTTCTGCTCCTCCTTTCCCCTTTCCAAAAAAAAAAAATTTCTAAGCTTGTTTCCTGCCTTTCCTGTAAGTCGTCTAGTCCAGATACAGATTTGCTGTATCCAGGATTGTTTGTAAGCTTCTGAACCCCCAAGCCTTTCTGTGTTGGAGGGAAGCCTTCTAGCTTAATTTTGTTTCTTAGAACTAGCCAGTTTTCTAGTTTCAGCACTCAAATCTGTTTATTTGAGCTCAGCACTTGTTCAGAACTCATTGTAAGCACTAAATAAGCTACAAATTACTGCAGCACTCAACTTTCCTCACTTGTCCAGAGGAAAACAGTTTTTAGTACTTAATAAATAAGCACCTATCCAGGGATGTCTAAGGGTCAGCTCCCAGTGTTTTCTCCTGTCTACCTGATGAATCTGGGCATCTTGGGGCAATGCAGCAATTGCCTCATGTACACAGACAACCCTCTCCTCCTACCACCCAACACTACAACCTGTGAGAGATGCACTTATATAGCCAAACTGGAAGCAAAGCTCTCGTCACCCAAGACTGGACTAGACAGTCAAGAGGAGAAGGTAAACACTTGCAGCACCATACTCATCACATAGTCCCTCAAAACCTACACCACCGAAACACACAAAGAAACACAAAACACACACCTACATTCACAGAGGCTTTCAAATAAAATCTACCCAAGAAACAGGGACCTCCAAAGCAAAATGCAAGCAACTTCCACCCCCCCCAACACAACCCAAATGACACATAGCCCACAAACTCAGTGTGCCACTCAACCACAGCCCATAAGGCATAACAACGTACCCAACACTCTAGTCATAGGTGACTCTATAGTTAGGCACACTGACGTTCCACTCACCAGCATAAACAAGGAGAAAGTTACTGTCAGCTGCCTGTCAGGTGCCAGGATCCGCCACATAATGCATGCACTCAGGTCACTCCACAACAAGTACAAATATGACTCTGCCATTGTCCATGTTGGTGTGCATGACCTGAGACGTACCTACCTGGACTACATGAAAAGAGACATGGAGGAGCTATGCGATCTTGTAGCCCAGGCAGGTATGACCCTAGCCCTGAGTAGCATCCTGCCATCACCCAGAATGATACCACAGTACAAAGACAAAATGACTGACTTCAACAATTGGCTAAGCTTCTGGTGTCACTCTAAGGGGATCCAGTATCTGTCTGCCTGGGATGACATGATCGACAAACCACGATGCTTTGCCAGAGATGGCCTGCACCTGTCACCCTTGGGATTCCGGATACTGGCTAAGGCTCTTTCCACCCCTATAGTGCCTTTTTTAGGCAAGATTGAAATGACAAATTCACCACCATAACAGGTACAAGCAAGCAAAATCTGAGGGTAATGCTACTTAATGCTAGAAGTCTAAACCTCAAAATGCACTCACTCGAGGCACTCCTTAAAATGGAGAACATTGACATCTGTGCAGTGACAGAGACCTGGTTCAAGGCTCCAGAGAGCACCCCTGCATTACCAGGCTATAATTCATACCACACCTTTCGGTCACCTAACCTGGACCGAACCACTAAAGTCGGAGGTGTGTCCATATTCATTAAGGATATCCACACCTCCATGCTAGTTGCTCAGCATAATGCATCCGAAATTATCCAAGTGCAACTAACTCTGGGCAAGACCGCAATCCAAATTGTAGCTTGCTACAGATCCCCCATCATGCCCCAAGATTCCCACTTCTCATTTCTTGATACACTGGAAAATATTAGGGTACAACCTAACACCCTAATAATGGGCGATTTCAACTACTCCACCATTAACTGGGAAAATTACTTATGTACCAACTCTTGTGCTCAATGTTTTCTGGAATTCATAAATTCCAACACCTTGGATCAACTTATCCACACCCTCACCAGAGGTAGCACTATCCTAAACCTGGTCATTACCAACATGGGCAACCGGTGCTCCACACCAGAGGTTAATTCCTCGTTGGTCAGATCTGACCACAAGCAAATCACCCTAGACATCCACATCCCACCCCCACCCCCCATTAGGGAAACTACTGTAAAAAATTTCTTCAAAGCTAACTTCATGCTTCTTAAGACAGAAGTGGCATACTTCACGACACCCATGATGACGGACAGTAGAGGTACGACTGCTGAATCCTATGCAATTGCACTTTATAAGCACTTACATGAGTGCATGGATCGTGCAATCCCTAACAGAACCAAGATGCTATCCTCCAAAAAAAGGAAGCCAATCTGGTGGTCCCCTGCCATAAACAAACTCTATAACAGAAGAAAGAAACTGTTGCAAAAAAGAGTAAAATCCCATGCTTGGAAGAACTCTGTGGTCAGCCTCAGTAAGAAGCTGAGATCCTTCATAAAATCCTCCAAAGCTAGTTACAAAAACAAAATCGCCACTGATTCTAAAGAGAACCACAAAGCATTCTATAGCTATGTCAAGAATCTCAATGGCAACACTCAGATCTGCTCTGAGTTACAGCACAATGGCACTAAATATACAGAACCAAGTGATTTTGCCAACATCCTGGCACACAGGTTCAGTGCTAACTTTACCCTTCTCTCATCCCCTAAAGGGCCCATCTCTATACCGGAAGAATACAAAGTTCCTGTAATCACGGCTGCACAGGTAAAAATCACACTCTCCAAAGCCAAGAACACAGCATCCATGGGACCTGACAGCATCCCAGGCTGCGTTCTACATGAACTACAGAACGAACTGGCACCCCACCTAAGTACCATGTTCAATCATAGCCTCACTTCAGGCTTTGTGCCCACTGATTGGTGCACAACGGTTATCCCACTCCACATAGGGGGAGTCACCACAGTCCCCGGGAACTACCGCCACATTAGCCTGACGAGCCTGGTCTGCAAGGCTATGGAATGTATCATCATGAAACTTATAAACAATGACATTGGTAATCTCCAAACTCTGGACCCTACCCAGTTTGGGTTTATAAAAGGCAGATCATGTCTCCTAAACCTGATAAGACTTCTTTGAAGCGGTCACCAAATCCGTAGATGAGGGTAAGGTGGTTCACACAGCCTATCTAAATCTCGCCAAGGCTTTTGACACCATCCCCCACTCTGGAATTATAGATAAACTCACTAAACTAAGTATAAATCCCTATGTCAGAAGCTGGGTTGCCAACTGGCTCACTGACAGAACCCACATTGTGAAAGTAGTAGACTCTAAATCCAACTTCAGACCATTGACAAGTGGAGTACCACAGGGTTCAGTCCTAGGTTCTCTCCTGTTTGATATCTACTTCTCTGAAGTACAGGCTAACACATAAGGTCTTTGGCTAACAAAGTTCGCAGATGACTGCAAACTAGGAGCCATAATTAAAACTTCACGATGTGGACATCTTACAAAAGGTCCTCACTGACAGAGATGCCTGGTGTCAAAGCCATGGCCTCAAGCTCAATGCCAAAAAGTGCATTGTCATCCCTTTTGCTAAAATCTCTGTACCCATGATCTACCACATAGGCAGTAGTCTACTTTACACCAAAAGTGTGATAAGAGACCTTGGGACACAGGTGGACAGTAGTCTCTCCTTTGATAATCACATCGCCACAGTAGTCAGGAAATCCTTCTACGTGGCACACCTCATCACAAAAGGTTTTTCATCCAGGAAAAAAGAGGTCATTGTTCCCCTCTACTCATCACTCATTAGACCTATTATAGAATACAACGTCCCATTTGGTATGTACCTCACAAGACATCTACAACAACTGAAAAGGCCACAGAAATTCCTCACAAAGAGGATTACCAGCCTCAAAGAGATGCCCTACGCAGACCATCTCAAAAAACTCCAGCTTTACTCTGTCGCATATCGCCTACTCAGAGGTGATCTCTGCCTAACATACAAAGCTATGTCAAACACAGAGCTGTTGGACATGCTCCACTTAAAGAAATCCCAATCCCTTTGAGCTACACACTCTAGGGACCTAAAACTTGTCACCACAATAAACAGAACATGCTGGAGGGATAGATTCCTGTCCCAGAGACTTCCCATACTCTGGAATAAACTGCCTATCTATATCAAACAAAGCTCCTAATTAGCATTCAAGAAAAATCTTGATGACTGGATGGGAGATAGGAAATTCACCCCATGGATCACTTCTGTGGTTCTGCTTGACAGGGGCACAGGAAAATAATTTTCTTGGTTGGCAAAAGCCAGGGTACCGTTTGGCTAGGCTTATATAGGTTCTAGGGCCAATAGCCTAGTACCTACCTATGAACCTATGAACATATATATATATATATATATATATATATATATATATATATATATATATATAGATAGATAGATAAAATCTATATGAAAACATTTTCAGATAATACAGCAGTATGGACTACAAGTTGAGAAAACAGAGAAATGATAAAGGAGAGTGCTTTATGGACAGTGACATCTTCCCTGCTTAATATATATCTACAAGGTGTGAAGACAAAATGACACACATGGGGATATTGACATCCAAGTGAAGGAGTGCTATCCAAAGAAGGCACAACATTTCTTGTCCACCACAGTGGTAGTTATTTTAAATACCCTCTGCAGTTAATGTAGCTACAAAGCCAAAATGGCAAAATATTTGCACCATATGGCATGCAGTAATTTTTGTGTGCAATCGATTGCAAACAAGGTAAGTGAACTGACCATGAATATGTTTTTCAGTCTGAACCCAGGTCACATGAGGAAGATTAAAAGCACTATTATGCACATGTAACATTAGAACAGTAACAGTTTAAAAAAGAAAAGGACTTGTGAATCCCACCCCCAAACGAAGTAAGTGGCGGTAAGGATAAAAGCCCAGACTGTAGTGGTGTGAGATGGGGAAAGTAAACCTTGCTCTGTCTAGAGGCATCTAACAATATGCCTGATCTTCATGATAAAATAGTCCACCTTACTGACTTACTAGAACAATAAAGTAAACATTCCTTGTTAACTTATGAGACAGTTATGTCTTTGCTAAATCCAGCAAGCCTAGATAAAATAACCATTGGAAGTCCAGTGATACTTTCCCACTACTTAAATTTGCAGGCCCCAAGAGCACTCACAGCTTCGTATTCTTAGTACTCTCATGTTAGAGCTGCTTGGCAGCTAACCCTTCTAACAAGAATACTATGCCCACTGTCATTTCCCCCAATGCAGTCACATGACAGAGTATCTTCTTTAGTATGGTCATTGCACCTCATGGTACGTTCTCATAGTATTTGATCCCCTGAACCTGTTAAATCATAACCCTTATACGTATAGTTACTCCACAAGCCCTGATTCTACTCAACAAAATAAATAACACTGCGGAAAAATAAATAGCACACCGACAAAATAAATAACCCAGCTCTTTGTAACCCAATGGGTCTTCAGCTACACTAGAGCACAAATCAAGCGACCCCTCCAGCTTTATGTTCGCGAAATACAAGTCCATGACAAATAGCTTCCTGCTCAATTTCATGGCCAAACACTGTCTGTTTTATCAATATTTCCAAACTCTGTCTCAGATTTCTTTTGCAGTTACTGCTTTTTTCCCCAGGACTGAAATGCTCTAGCTTCAATAATGACAGTTCAATTTCCAACAAACTATCTAAGGCATGGTACTATATATAGATAAAAACAATCCCTGCTGTGGTCACAGATGATTCACCATTGCAGACAGCAGTCAGGCAAACTAAAAAACGTTATTTACAGTGTATTTACTTCAAAGCAGCTGTATGTAGGTCAGCTGCAGTACCTGAGTGTCCTCAAAAGAAAAAAAATTGTTCTTCTGTCGGCATATTTATATGTCTGTATTGTGGCAGAATATTTTCTAAACAGGCATATTTCTGCTGTGTTCTTTGGCCAGTGCTGATTACTAGAAAATGAAATACTATGAAGTCTCACAGTCAGTGAGTGTACAGAAAGGAATGTGATTATGGGGTCTATATCACACAGTCAAAGTCTTATAACTTAGAACATGGAATGTTCGAACCATTATTTTCGAAGTTACAAAATTTCGACTATGGATAACAAAAAAAAAAAAAAACAACGGAAAATAAAATAAACAGTTTTAAGCAGGGAGGCAAGCCCCCCTGCACCCCCCACCCCCCATGCTACTTAAATATACCAACTCCAAGATCGCATCCCATTGAACAAAATGGAAACCTCCGCTTATGGAGATTTCCATTCAAACACTCGAACTTTTACAAATTCGAACTTATGATCTCGACCATATGAGGTTCAAACTTGTAAAAGTTTGACTACGTGATAGGAACCCTGATTATGTAGTAACACAGAGGTATTGTCTTCACAGTTCCAGTTTGTATTCTGGCTGAAAAGCATAGGGTTTTGGGGCACTAACTGTACCCCAGAGAACTTTGGTTTCATTAACAGCCTGTGAGCTGCAGGAGTCAGTAGAGAAGGTGGAGAGTGTGTGGCTTACATAGGCTTGCCCATCTGGGGGGGGGGGGGGTAGGTATTTTGTGGAGTTTAGCTGCAACAGCTTCACCTGGGGGAATGCCCAAGACCGCCACTCTTACACTAGAGGCACACAGGTGAGAGAATGACAAAGAATGCAAATAGTGCAGCTGAGGTACAGTTGTGCAGAGGTGCACACTCTCAAAGGCTCTGTATAACAGAGGCAGTGCCCCACACTGTCTGACCAACATAGAGAGACAGCATTCCAATCCCCCCCAGATGATGCCTGTTACCCCCCAGTGTTTTCTTGCTTCTCTCTAGGTGTCCTTGGATGCCGAGTGTTGGAGGCAACAAATGAGCCAATAGGGGATGAGGGTTTGCTAGTCACAGAAGAGAGATATGGTGGTAAAATGTATTTTAAAAATAAGTGTTCTCTGTGCTCATATAAATAGCTAACAATAAGTTCTTGATAATTTTAACAAGGACCAAGATTGTGTCAGTGGTCTTCCTTAAAAATCAAAACTACAAAAATCATGAAAATGCTCCTTACTTGAGTGTATGCACAGTTTTATCACTGCTGGCCTCCACTGCTACGATTAATCCACCAGAGTCCAAAATTGCATAATGATGAGGCCCTTCTAGGGATTTTATCCATGTATAGCCTCCATCATCTGAGACATACACGTCTGGATTCACATTTGCTATGGCGTTTCCGACATAACCTTTGAATAATACAAAGCTCAGTTACAAAGAGAGAGACTGTACTACAATAATTACTAAGTAAATGTAAATTTGGGCCAAGACTTACCATGTGCAATTATTATACCAACAGCATTAACGTCTGTTAAAGGAGGCATTGGGACATTTGGGAACTGAAGCATGCTGTACTCTCCATAAATATGAAGGTTGCACTGTGAATACAAAATATCGGAAATTAAGTCCATATAAGTTTTCTTAATTCAGAACATGAAACTATTACTTAGTTTAAAGGTGAAACTTCTATCTTAACACATTGCCATGATGATTGTCGAAATATAAACATACCAGAGGATCTTATAGTCCAGCTTGTTCCCCATACAACCTTATGTCTGAATCTCTGCTCCTTGTCCATTCACCATATTCTATCTATTGTAAGACATTACAGAGGTTTTAGTACTGATACAGCCCTTATCATGGAGAAGTCCTAACTTAATTTATAAGGTGTTTCCAAACACAGTTTTGTAACTATTTGCTGCAGTTTTTACTTCTGTTATAGCTATAAATATTCCAAACCTGTTATAGGCAATGAATTAATATGCATTATAATAATAACAGGGCAGTCCAAATGAGCGCTCACATATGGATGGGCACACACACACACACACACACACACACACACACACACACACACACACACACACACGCACTTTTGTAATAACACAACACAAAACCAAGTACTCAAATTACCCAGCACTGGAAATAATATGTATTGCTGTAATAGGAAATATGCTAATTAGGGCTTGTGAAACAACTGTCACTGGAAGTTTCTGAGCTCAGCAGCAGTTGCAGCAAATTAACGTATGGAAATACATGCCATGTAACATAAATGGAACACTCATTAACATTAATGTACAGTACTGAGACAGCGTCTACATAATAAGATCAAAAATTATCACTAAACAAAGAAATGCATTTTGCATGTCCCAGATGTCATGGAGTAGGTTATGCAAAAAAAAAAAAAAAGAGGAAACACAAAAAACATGCAAATTCAAAATTAGATTCACAAATATATTAGGAATTATGAATACATTTGTGGTAACAGAGCACCTGCAATAATGTCGTCTATCAACAGTTGCATGCACATCTAGCAGGCTGCAAAGGTCAAGTAAGGTTGTGTTAGCAAACTATAAATAAGGACCAGAGCCCTAGCTAGGTCATGGCATGGGCATTCCCAGGGAGGTGCCCCTCAACTCAAAGTTATAGGTAAAGAAAAGAAAAAGTCTAAAATTGAAGACCAGAATAAATAAAAGATCATCCAAAGTTCTAAATTGTAGAAATGCACTCAAATAAGCTCTGTGTTACCATTAAGTCGCAAAACATGTGCTGAAATGCATTCTGGTAATTTGCTTGCAACCAATCAGCAGCTATTCAACACTGTGACAGTTTATGCCTCAGGCAACTAACTCCTTCACCCCCAAACAAATGTAAACTCTAAGAAATGATTGCACAGCTCTGAAGAAAATAAAAATAGCAGACAAGTAAACTCTTAAAAATATTAAAAAATAAAGACAGCAGGGAATTACTCTTTTGGACAAGGCAGCAATACATTACAAGTGTTTCTAGCATATTTTCTCGCTTGCTTTACATTTAGAAATGTTCCACTATCCCTAGCCAGACTCTCATTTTCAGTGTAGCTCATCCCCTGTAACTATGTTCTGCATCACTCTGAGCCTCTATTCAATTAGTGACAGTAATGTTTTCTGTTTTACATTAAAGATCAAATGCCCACAGAATCTGTGCCTCTCAGATATCCGATTTTCCCATGTATTTTTCAAAAGCTGCAGATAATTTCTAATGATAACAGTACCCCATACATCTGGTAGTTGTACTTGATCTGTGAGCTTAACTCTCCATCTCTCTTCCTGCACTCACTTGCTGGTCCCGAAATCACAATCCACAGCCAGTGGTCCCGGGCTACAAACACTACTGTTAAAGAGTTCCTAAATGGTACACTACATTTAACATCTCCTACATATCAAGTTGCTTCAACATAGGATCTATATTTTGTTCAGCAAAGCTGATTTTTACCTCCTTTTGACCTACTCAACACATCACCCAAGAGTCATTTTCATCAGTTGAAAGTTAAGTCAATGTCCCCCAGCCTCTATTCAATCTTAAAAACAAACTATTATTCCTTCCAAAAGCCATTTTCCACCTCAGACAAAATTTCTCACTAACAGCCTCTGATAAAACAGCTATAGAAGTCATCCCCCATACCAAACAATAAGGCAAGACAATTGAAGATATCCTGAAATTTAACTTACATGTGCAACAGGTTATAAAAAAAACTAAGCAAAAATGATGAATACTCTATAGAACAATAGTCCGAATGGAGATAGGATAAAAATAAGCAAACAAAGAAGAGCAATATTGCTGGAATTGAATTCATGCTCACCAAAATGACACTGATATATGGACTGTATTTTATACAGCATATATCATGGATAGAAGTAGGTTAAAAAGACAGCTCAGTGCACAAGTTCCAGGATAAAAAAGTACCCAATCCTGGTAGGCGCTCTGCTACAAGGAATGGAAAAAATAACAGAGTAGTATCCTCAAGACACAGAAACATTCCTACAATCGGGCTAGGATAGGCTCAGGGGGACTATGGCACCTGGTGTAGAAGGAGCTAGTAGTCCACAAAAATCACAAAAACTGACAGGTGAAAAAAGAGCCATAAAGATGATAGAGTGTACTATTGAGGATAAGAAAGAAATTGCATATTGTTACTATTATGCAAGATGCCCAGAATTTCTGGATGGAAGACATACAAAAAGATTAAGAGAAAATAGAGGAATTAAAAATACTTGCAGAAGAAAAAACTGTGAAAAGCTTCAAATCCAAATTTGTGTTCATTAATGCAACAGGTTCAAGAAAAATGATTATACAGACCGAGAAACCTTTGGCCATTTGGAAAAACAAGCGACTAAGGAAGTGCAAAAATATAAAGAACGAAACCAAGAGATTTTTGAAAGGTATAAAAAAAGAAACATGGACATGGGAAAAAAAAAGTTCTGAAATAGTGCAATATTTATGTAAAGGAGAAAACCAAATTAATCAATACAAAATAATAAGTCCTAAGAAATTTGAAGAGAAATACAGGCAAAGGCACCCAGATACGGAAAATTTCGAAATACAAAAAATAATATCACAAAGGGGAACATAGAACAGAAGATTAGCAAAGTAGAAGTTATACAAATCGAACCTGCAATGTTATAAAATACCTGCGAAGTGAAGGATTTAGTGCAGAAAGATAAAAATACAGGTTATGTCACAGCATGATGGAACGATGAGTCCCCAAGTATGGAAAGACAGGAGGACAGGGAGACAGCATCATTAGAAATATGGACATGGGAAAGAAAAAGTGATTTATTACAGTGCAATATTTATGCAAAAGAGAAAGCGAAACTAATCAGTACGAAAAAGCAGCAGCAAAGATATAGAGGCAAAAGCATCTGTTTATGGAATGTTTTTAAAACACAAAAAAACAAAACAAAAACAAAAAAACAAAACAAAGGGAGAAGTAGAAAAGAGGATTAGTAACAGGGAAGTTAAAGAAATAGAAAGTGAAGTTATGCATTACCTGCAAAGTGAAGGATTTAGTGTGAAAAATCTAACTGCGGTAACATCAGAGCATGATAGAACAGAGCCCCCAAATTAAAGAGAAACTAACGGAGTGGTAAGCATCTGATCAGTTGCCATATGGAGATACTTTGCAGCCTTCAGTAGGAAAGCAGTACAAAAGTTCAGCTGGAGTTGCACAGCAAGGGAAGGAACTAGAAACGGTGGCAACTCCTGACACAGTCAAGCTTGTGGAGTGATGGGCGAGTGAGTTCCCATATGAAAGAGCAATGGATGACACAGGATGAAGGTGAAGAGAATATGTCACAGGAAGATGTTCTGGAACTTTTTGTAGAATGCTCACAGGAAACAGAGAACAAAGAATGATTTAATAAAGATGGATAGACATATTCAGATCAATGAAATAAATAGATTATAGAAAGTCAACAAAAGTAAACAGGATAGATTACTGTGCAGCTAAATTAATAACAGATAAAGTCTTACCAAAGAAACACAGAGCAGTAAGGGAGATGAAGGGGAGAAATCAAATGCCATCACGGAAGTACTGAATAGAGAAAGCTAAAAATGAATTAATACAAGAAGTGTCACTGTTAGAAGAGTACAAAAGAGGGATCAGATCAATGAAAATACTTTGAAAGATAGATGTAATAAAAGCAATGCACAGTATCGGAACTGAACAGGTATTGTACATTATTGCAAATGATAAACTAAAGATATTAGCACAGCCAGAAAATCTTGGAAGATACACAGATAAATATAAAAGAAAAGTACAAAATAAGCAATTCACTGATGACCCAAAATGTTTTACAGAGAATTGGGAAACAATGCCAAAGGTATAGAAACACCTAAAAAAAGCAGAAATAGACATATTTTGGGAGAAATATCTATGAAGATCCTATGGAACATAAAGATGCTGAATGGATACAAGAAGTAAAATGAACAGTAAGACGCTCACATGTACATGATATGAAACGGATGAAGTAATGGACAAAGAAATTGAAAGAAAATTAAGAAAAGCTCCTAAGTGGAAAACGCCAGGCCCAGATGCTGTACCTAAATTCTGGCTAAAATTATTAATATCTTTACATAAAGATTTAGCCCTTTGTAAGAACTGTTTATATGTGCACCCAGAACAGATGCCAACCTGGTCAACAACAGGAAAAATGATACTCCTCCTTAACAGTGAACCTGCAAAATATCTCATAAACTATGGACCAATAACTTGCATTTTGACTATGTATAAACTATACAGAGGATGCCAAAAGAGTTTATAGTCATTCGGAAGAAAGCTCAGTCATGGCAATAGAATTAAAGGGTGACAAAGGAAAGTCATATGGAATAAAGATCATTTGTTGTTAAATGAAGTAATGATGAAGAATTGTAAAAAAGGGTGAGAATCTAAGTATGGCATGGATAGACTACAGAAAAGCATTTGACAGCATCCCACATTGATGGATAAAAGTGTGCTTACAAATGTACAAGATACATCCCACATTAATCGATTAAGTTACAGTGATCATGAAACAGTGGCAAAGAACTTTGGAGCCAAGCCACTCTGATGGGCCTCCTGCATATACACAAAACAAACACTACCGGAATTGCCTGTTCTAAAGATTTAAACCCTGCCTGTGATATAAATAGGACCTGCTGGAGAGATAGGTATATATTCCAGAGACTACCCTGTCTATGAAACAGGCTCCCCATCCATGTGAAGCAGAGTTCCTCCCTAATCCAATTCAAGTGCAACATGGACACTTGTATGGGAAACCAAAAATTCATCCCTGGTTTGATACCTATGTCTCTGATGCAGACAGGTAACTTGTAAATGGTTCATCTCCCAGGCCCATGCTTACACTTATCAAGGGTATCAGAACATGTCAGAGATTTGGGATGCATGCCTAGGCTTAAAAGGGCCCTTTGGTCATTAGCCTAGTAAACACCCATGACCCTAAAAATCTGTAAAGGACAAATTGTTATCCCAAGGATAACAATTCAAAGGGGGATACTCCAAGGTGACTCACTGCTGCTCTTTTGTCTTGCTCTTAACCCATTAAGCTGTCTACTTAACAGATAAGGTCATGGTTACAATTTGGCAGCCAGAAAACAACAACATGTAAAGACTTTTTATCTTCTTTTTGTGGATGATTTAAAACTGTACAGATCATCAGATGAGGAACTGAAAGCACAACTGCAAGTGGTCAAAACTTTTGCAGATGATGTAAGGGGGATGGTGGCCTAATGGTTAAGGTGTTTGCCTTACAAACACAAGGTGCAAGGTTTGAGTCACACAAGGAATAATTGGCTAGGCTTAAAATGGCTCACAAGGGCAGTTAGCCTAGTACTAACCTATGAACTTATATAATTTGGTCTTAATAAATGTACAAAAGAAACCTTTAAAGCAGAAAAGCTGCAGCACCAAGAAAATGTGTGTCTAGGACAGGAATGTGTTAAAAAGGTACTTGAGCAGGAGGGAGTATATAAATATTTGGGATCTGATGAAGGATCGACAATAAAACATGAACAAATGAGAATAAAACTTGGTAAGAAATATTTTAGAAGACAAACATTAATACTGAAAACAGCCCTGAAATCTAGGGACAAAGTCCAGTTTGTCTTCCTCTTCTAACTTACAGTTTTGGGGAGACTGCCAGGTCCCAAAAGGTATTTGATCAGTTGGACAGCAAAACATGCTTCATGTTTATCAAATGGTTTATAAAAATCAGTGTATTCTAAGATTATATGTTCTCTCTTCTGAAGGAGGCATGAGCCTTCTCAAAACTGATTCCATGTACTGATCTGCAGTCATAGGACTTCATACATATCTGCTGACCTCACAAAATCCAAACATAGTGAACATTGTAAAACATAAGGAGAACAAGTCTAAGATGACTTCCCTGTTTAATTCAGCAGAAGCATATTGGTGCCAAGTAGGAATGGAAATCAAACCAGAAGTAGATAAAAATCAGGCAGCAAATGAATATGCCAAAATACAAAAGAAGGAATGTACGGTGAAGGATCAGATGAGTAGGTAAGAAACATGGAAAATGCATAAATATAGTTGCAAGTAGAGAAAATTCCTGGAATGGGTTCCTATTAGTTTGTCGAACACTCAAAAGAGCGAATGCTCTTTGATTGACAGCTAATAGTTGAAGCCACAAAAAGTCGAACAGCTGGAACAGCGAAAAAAATCACTGAGCCATTGTCGACACTTTTCAGTTTACTCCAACAACAATTTTTTTTCCCCTGGGAAAAAAATCGCTGTTCCAGGCATTCGACTTTTTGTGGTTTTGAATATTAGCTGTTGATCAAACAGCATTCGCTCTTTTGAGTGCTCGACAAGCTAATATGAACACTCCTGGAACAACCTGATGTCAATCAGGATCTGATACAGTAATGGTTAAAGAGAGGTGAATTTAAACCAAAAGACAAAAGGTTAATATTGGAAGTCCTGGACAGTGGACTATATACACAGTTTACAAAGTCCATTGAATATGTCGGAGAAACAAATAAATGCGGGTTTTGTAAAACAGAATTGGAAAGAGTCACACATCTTGTTGCTGGGTATGATACATTAATGGCAGAGGGCCTCTATACTGAAAGGCATAATAATGTGTCATTTGTTGCATTGGAAATTGTGCAAATATAATATTAAAGTAGCTGAGAAGCATTGGAAACATGACACACAAAGCATTCTAGAGAAAATGATGAAGTTTACATCACATGGGCTCAGCTATTACCAACAGTTCAAAAAAAAAAGATGCAAGAAAACCAGACATGGTAGTCTATGAAAAGAAGACAGAAGTAGCATTGATCATTGAAATTCACTCAGTGATTACAGTGCCTTATGTATACAGAGACACAAAGTCATAAAATATCAGGATTTGCAGGCAGAAATGAGGTCAATGTGGAAGAAGGATACCCAGACAGTTCCAATAGTAGGAAGAGCAACATGTCTTATAAAAAAGAATTTACAGTCACATTTAGATGTGTTGCCAGTATACGTAACTTCATATGAATTACAGGAGGAGTCAATTCTGGGCACATTGTGGGTGCTGTAAAGAGCACTTCTGGCTAACATCAAAGACTGAAACAATACCAACTTCATGAACTTCAGTCATAATTTGACTTAGGAATGGCAGCCATTTCTGTCATGGTATTAAAAACCCAAAGACTTGGACAAATTAAACTAAAACAGAAAACTACTTAACTGAGTCATCCAGGAAAGTTGCAGCATCTACTGTCCTGCTCCCCAGTTTACTATATGGCTCCCCAGCACTGCTTAACCTTTAAGTTTCCATCCAAAATAAACCAGACCAGTGCTACAGCACAACTGCAAAATTTGCCACTAAATCATTAAACAGAACACATTGCTGCTTAACCTGAAAACTGTTTGACTGGCTTGAATTATCCAAACACACTACTACTAGTCCACAAATTAATATACAAACCAGAACAAAGCAAAGCCCTGTAAGACTTATTATATACCTATACCCCTTCAAGGCCACTTTGATTTGAAAACAAAATGCGGCTCACTAACTTCAGATCACATTGGTCAGAAGGAAACTATTCCAGCCATGTAGCCCACTCCTGGAACTCTATCCCCTTATTCCTTAAACATACAATCACCTTTCCAATTTCAAGACCAATCTAAAATAACAGATATCTGACAGCTGGACCTGCCTTTGAACCCTCGTAACTGATGCATTACTACCTAGTTACTATAATTCACACTCTAAATCACTAACACTTCCAAATGTTTGCAAATTGCAATGGCCTAACCACAGAGTAAGGTCTCACATTAATGATACCAGTCTACTAACGTAAGCTCTTCTACCTCTTCACCTGACACTTACTACTAAATTTTTCCTTTCTAGTGTCCTTCAGTAGCATTCTCTTCTAATACTAATCATCTTTATCGCTCTATCTCTCTCCATGTCCTTAATTTTCCCTCATCTCATTCTATTACTTTGTGTCTTTTGGCTTCAGAATGCTTTATTATTTCTCACTTCTGTATATTATTAGACATATAGTCAATATTTTGAATAACTATATATTACTATACTTAACTTAGGCTATCTACTTCTGCAAATTGTTTTGCTACTGATCACAATTTCTCCTGGCAGTATTCTGTAAATGTATTTCAATCTGTTGTTGGGGCTCTAATCCCCTTGTAAATAAAGTACATCTCAAATTTATTGCAAAGAGTTTTGTCTATTGTGGGGCTTTTCTTTGCTCCCCAGGCCACAGCTGAAAATGGGCAATTGGCCCAGTTAGACTTTTTCATTTACCAAATCAAGTAAAATAAATAAAATTCAATTCAATTCAAATAATTGGAAGTATTTCTCATGGAAGACACTGTTTACAGAGGTTATTACTTCAGCTATAAGGATATTTAAATTACAGGCCCTAATATATAAGGAACCTCATACAGTATTCTTTAACAATAATTCCCTTTGTTATGCCTTTGGTTTTCTAAATTTGCCCTGAATCAATGCATTGAACTTCTAGTTTTCTATCTCAAGTTGGAAAATGAAGGGAAAGCAGTCTTGCAGGAGAGGGATACACAGGGTTCTAATGTATTATGTGCAGTGGATACGACACAGTAAGCTCCTGTTTATTTCTTTCACGAAGGTAAAACAGGGCTATCTATTAATGAAACAGGCTCATTCAGAGTAGCTAGCTAAATAAATGCACTGTTTTTGCTGTTGTAAGCATAATAAAACACTGGAGAGGCTAGTGATTATGAATTGGCAACAAGATTCTTCTTTTCTAGGGTTTGATTCCCTGAGCCTCCACTTGCCTACAGTGTGAGTTTGACCAAGTTATTTAACCAGACAGTACTTTTGGGTCACCACTGAAAACAAGCTTCTGACTAATGGGTTAACTCAACTAACAATAGGTATGCCATTAAAAAAATAAAAAAAAAAAGCTAAACATATATTTGAAACTTTCTCCAGACATGACTGGACTCAGAGTACCTGTGAGCCTGCATTACATACTGGATATGCTGCCCAGGGTTAGAGCAGGTGCTTTTCTAGTGGAGTCCTTGAGGATACAGTACAGACCAGCCACCATTATGGATTCTATAAGTTGCCCTACTCTGTACTCTGTCATTCAAAGAGTGAATCCAGGAGCAATTAGTCTAATGATGTAACTAGGTAGAGTTGTGGGATAGATCACCATAAAAGCAGAAGTATATTAACAAGATAATTTGTGCAGGTTAGGCTCACTCTGTCCTATCTTCAGTACTGTAGGCATGATGGTTCTGGTGACCACCATAACCTTTAATGGACCTTTTTGTCATCTACATGTCTTCGGAGATATTTTAAGTATTCTTGAAATACATACATGAAATTTGATCTGTGCATAAGATGTATTTGAACACTGTAACTGTCTTATTGCTGCTATATTTTTATAGTTGTATTATTTTGTGTCAGTTTTATCTGGGGTATAGCTAATATTGCTGTTTTTGTATATCTCTCCGTATGTTGCCTCTGTGAACCAAAGAACACATTACCTTCAGCTTTTGCCTCTCATTTCAGAGTACTTCTTTTTCTTAGACAGTTTGTGTACAGATTTGTGTGACATTAGAGAGATCTATACATTTTTTTTGCTCCCTGAGCAATAGAATTTCCAGGTGAAACTTGGAGACCATGTACTCAGTTTAGTACACTGGGTATGCCAGGCTATGCCTTTGCTACAGTTTAATATGGCCACGAGGCATAGACAAGTAAATTGTTAACTAATTGCAGTGTTACAGTTTTAATAAATACATATTAAAAAGAAAAAAGATCTTTAATATTTATATAGTATTTCAGTCTAAATAAAAACACCACACCTGCATACATGCAGTATCTTAAAGAAGAAATAACCATGCAAAGTGCTTATATTACAGATTGCAAAACACCAACATAAAATTATCCGAGTAATAAAAACATGCAGACTGTTTGATCAGAATGAATTTGCATCTCCTATTTAGTGATCTAAGCCAGACGGACAAATTGAACAGCTAGATTACTTGTTATAGTTCACATTAGTAACATAAGATATAATAATGCAGGCAAACTATTACTGATTTGAAGTGAATGGGTTCATGGTGTCTATGACTGGATAACATGTTGTATTGAATTCCTCCATTACTGGTTGAAAATGGTTAATCTTTCCTTGCAGTAGGTGCCTCCTAATCACTGGAAAATTGGTAAAATTGAAAGAACATACGTTCCCATTTCTTTGGTACTTACAAGTACTTACAGAGGAATGTTTGTGAAATATGTTACCAATTTACAAACTGTGAGCAGAGTTGTTATATTGGAACCCCACAGAAGATAAATATCAAGGTATAGTACAGAAGTGCACAGAATCATATCCCTCAGTCATAAAAGTTGCAGGCCATGTCACAGCTCGGTGATCCAAAAATCCATATTCCACATCTCCCTGCCCCCATAAAAGGTGCAGGGTAAAAATATTGTAGTACACCAGCGGACATAGTCCTGATGATCTCGTCCATTTTGCTTGTTTTACATTAACTTCCTGGTCACATCCCACAGATTTTTTGTTATTATACTGCTTTGTAACAAGGGTCTGTTCAACAGGTAACAAACTTCTGTATCACATCATGGTAGTCAGTTCCATACAATGCCACTCACACCAGAGCTGATATTTAAAACCCCTCTGTGCCACGTCACTATAGCTAGTCCCAGAGGTCCATTCACACAGATATCAATATGTATCTCTAGCAACCATCAGAGCCACAACAGTAATTCCAATCAGACTGTGCAGCACAGGGAACTCTTGTAGCAACAAAGGAATTATAAACAATAGACATTTCATACTCTCCCCTAAAAAAGAAAGAAAGCACACAAATACATAAACTCACTCAGAATGTACAGCTGCCCTCAGTCGAACACAGTAATTTGTTTGTGACAAAGTTACGGCAGCACCAGGAATAATATCACAAGGTTCTAGCTGAAGTCACACAAATCCCATTTGATCCATTTCATAATAACTGCAGTATAGTGTTCAAAGCCTGATTTCCTGCTCACTTTTCATTAACATTTTTTTTCAGAAAAATAGAATGTTGGGTATTGGCTTAATGGTTAATGTGTTTACATTACACACATAAGATACAGGGCTTGAGTCTCACCATTAATAGAGGCATGACTAGGCCATTAAAAGGCCTCACTGGTCATTCGCATAGCATACACCTATGAAATCCATGCAGTTATACACAGCCACAGATGTATGTTATCAACGCAAATACTAATAAACAGTAAATTACTTCAATGGTGTCGCACACAGATGGCTCCCTTAAAGCAAAGGAAAAGCTAGATGAACTTACACAACCACAGGCCTGTGTTAAAAAATGTAATCCACTAGAGAGAGAAAGAAATCTGTTGGCTTCACACACAGATGGCTTTAAGTGTTCCTACATGCATTATAAGAGTACGTTAAACATAACACTAATGCTACTAATAATAACACCTGAATAGCCTTAATCTGTGTTAAAAAAAAAAATCAAAGCTATCAGAAATTAATTTTTCAGAAAGCAGACACACAACCAGTTAGTGTCAGAGAAGACTTAATCAGACTGCACAGTTAAGTCCATAAATCTCACAACGTCTTTTCTCTAAATTCAGGGCCAAAAATAAAAATAATCAGGAAGTCCCCAAATCAGGGATGCTTTTTTAAAATACTGGAACATTTATTCAGAGAATTTCAATTTATTTATTTTTATTTAACATGTATTTACTATGAAAGTCTGACTGGGAGAGTTATTTATTTTTATTTAACATTTGCTAACCAAGAAAGTTCAACTGGGACAGAGCCCATTTTCAGCAGAGGTCAGGGAAGAAATGCTCCAGATGCATGTCTGTGGAATGGGGGAAGAAACCAGAGCACCCACAGGAAACCCACATGAACACAGGGAGGACATGCAAACTCTGCACAGAAGGCACCACAGCTAAAAATGGAACCAGAGAACCTCTGGCTGTGAGGTAGCAACACTAACCACTGCACTACAAAAGATTTATATTAATAAACATTTTCTGAAAACAAGATGTTTGTAACTGTAATGCATAGAATTAATTCTGTTAATGTTCATTGTTTTCTCACAAAATCACAAATTCTAGCAAAGACAGCAAAATTCTGAGGCAAAAAAGGGGTGTCTGTCAAAATGAGGAACATTTGAAAGGTACCAACAGCATCAGAATGACAGAAAAGAGAAGGCTCCCATTCCCCTCCCAAAACAGCATCACATTTAAAAAAAAAGCATTGCATTATTTGAGTGTGCGACGGTCTTTCACTTTTGCCAACATAAAAATTTGCACACAGCAACAAAACAAGTAGACTATATAATTTTGCAGTAAATTAAACTGTCTGTTTTAATCATAGACAAATCCAGGAAAAAAATTAGAAAGCCACAGGTATATATTATTAAAGAAAACATGTTATACAGTTTGTTTTAGAGCATAGACTTGTGGCTGCCTAGGTTTGCCTGGTTATGTTAAAGAAAACAGGATATTTTACTGATTAAAATATATTACTCCTTGATCAATACTCCAATTCCCAGTTGTATCAGAAAATCTCAATGCACTCTTTTACAGTCTGTGACAAACTACAATGCTGCCAACCCAGCTTGCTGGAATTTAGTAAATAATTATATGTCATTTGTGGATATTGAGATGATTTATACAAAACTATATGTTATGTGTATATTACACTATGGGTACAGAAGTGTCTGTTGAACAGGCTTTGTACAGTACTGAGCTTCAAGGCTGTGTCCACAGTGTACCCTACTAGAAAGAACAGAAATGTATATGAACTATATACCTGTGCAAATGTATGGTTTAATATTAGAAGCCTGAACATATGGAGTTAACTTGCAAAATTTCAAGAAAATATGTTGAAATTAAATCATTTTATGATGGTTATAAAAGTTAGTTTCAATGCAGCAAGGAGACAGGATGTCTAGAACTAGGGTGCCTTCTGCATTGTTTTGAAAGCGTTTTATTGTTTTACGACTTCCAAGATCTGCAAAGATCTGAGAGATATGTATTTCTCACACAGAGATGTTAAATCCTATTAGTTGCTGGTTTAGCCTGGGAACTGAATGCAAGTGACAAAAAGTGATGTCATCTAAGCTAACCCAGCAGTAATATGTGATATTAATTTAAAAACTCTCTCAGAGAAACTGGGCATTTTGTATTTTGTCTTTGACCTAGCAAGAACATCCACTCATCATCACCATCTGCACTCGTCTTACTAATAGTAAATAACTAGAGTACAGTGATTTCTTTTGGATATAGTTAGTAATATAGTAAAGATAAGTTTAAATGTATTGTATATTAATTTGAGACTGCCCTGAAATGTTGTTTTAACTCATTACATCCGAGTGATGCCTCCAGGTGCATCTGTAGTTAACTCCTACTGACGCCTCTAGGCATCAAATATTGCTTGTTCATATTTGCATCAATAATTCCAAAACCATGCTATGCACAAGGTTTTAAAAAATGTCATCTTAAAACTTACACAATGGCAAAGTCAACTGCATTAATATTTGACCTCTGCCTAGTGTAGGTAAATAGACATTAACTGTTTTTATGATATTAATTTATATAGGTATCATTTTCATATTTTTCTAAATATCTCAGCAACCAAGTAACACAGACAAAACTTCTTAGCCTCATGTGAAAGCTCTCAGGTGGTGTGTGTAACGTGAGTAGTTGCTGAGATATTGTACATTGTTTACAAAATATTACAAATGTCATAGTTACTGTGTTTACTGTGACTTATAAAATTTGGTTTAATACCTGGAACCTAAAAAATACTACCACTATAACAATAATTTATGGTGAAGAGTTTGCCATTTATACTTCTTTAATAATCTGTATGGCTCCAGAGATATGAACATTTGTTTAAAATGTGAGGACATAATTTGATTCTGTCAAAAGACTTAGGGTCCACTCACTGGAAGTTACAGTGCAAACTTATAGAGCTGCATTGAAGTGAATGAGTTAAAATACTTCTGGTGATTTTGAACTCTGAAGTAACTGTATTTGTTTTCAGAGTATTGTCTTGTTCTTTTATTATTTATTAAGAAATATATTTATTGTGGCTGATATTTGTGAGACATATTTAAGCTCGTACAGTACCTGCATATGTATTTGGTGACACTGTACAAGCCACTCCTAAACAGCCTTGCAAATCTTGGTCAACACTACCATTTGGAATAATAGTAACATTACACAGTAGGATTGGACACCCTTTGTAAGGGCCTTATAGTAGCTGATAAGCAGGGTGGCTGGTGGTAGCTGGTACTACCTTATAGTCTGGGCGGAAGGGGGCATAGCTGGTAAACCTGTGTCAGCCTTTTCCAGGTGTGTGTGTGTGTGTGTGTGTGTGTGTGTGTGTGTGTGTGAGCTACTTGGGCAGGGACACAAAGCACTGTTTGGACAGAGGGGGTTCTGGAGGTCTTAGCTTGACCACTCAGCTGAGATCTTAACCCTATAGCTGTTCCAGTGGGGAGTCTTACTAGGGATCTGGAGAAAGAGGGAAAAACCAGCGCCAGACTGACTGTGATCTCTGTGTGGTCTTAAGGGAAATTGTACTTTACGGTGTTGTAAAAAAGTAAAACCACAGTCCAGGAACACAGAATAAATCACAGCTTTTAGCGTATAAATCCTTTACTCGCCACTTTCATCAAAGACTTCATCAGAAAAAAAACAAACTTAAGACATTTCTACTTATATATCACAGTCAAGTAAACAATTTGCCTTATTAATTAATTATCATATAAAATTACTTGAACTCATTTGTAAATACATCTGTTGAATCACATATATACTTAAAAAGTAAATACTTTGTTACAAAAACAAATACCATATAAAAGAAATGTGTTTGTAAAAAAAAGGGGGGGGGGTGTAACAAAATATCCACTGAAAGTTTACTACTTTAAGTCTCCCTTCTTTTTACATATATTCTACGATACTTTAAAAAACATTTAATATTTATTGCATCATTTAATAACGGATTTGCCATCTAGTTTCTCTTTGTTCTAAAAAAATTTTAAAATCACCCCCTCTCAAATCTGTTCTGCCTTTTTCTAAAACTATAAATAAAAACTTGCTGAAGCCACAAGAGTCTTGACTATGCTTATATAAAGCATTTTTATTGTCACACTTTTTTATACTATATACATGTTCCCTAATTCTGGTGTTAAGGTGTCTGGTGGTCATGCCAACATAAAAATGTTGGCATTTGTTGCATATAGCCACATAAATTACTCCTGATGTCTTACAGTTGAATACACCTGGCACCCCAATGGTGTAGGGGGATGTGGAAACTCTGCATATGGTCCTTCTGAAATATATCTGCACATGTTGCAATCCTGCCATTTGTACGTACTATTTGGTTTACTACTAAAAGGAATTACCAGGGATCTAGTGTTTCTGCCTTTTTCAAACAAGTCCTTCAAATTGTAATCTTTTCCATATACAAACCTAGGTTTGTCTCCTATGGCTTTTGTTCGTTCTTGATTCCCTTGGACAATTTTCCAATTTTTCTCTATGATATTATGCATATTAATGTTGTCTACTGTCATTTACATATCAAAACTTAATTGTGCTAGTCCAAGATCTTTGTTGTTGGTCATTTGGAACTCAGAACTCCTTGTCTTAACTAAAATAGGTGGATAAAAATTATCTCTCTTCTCCCATACAGTCTTAGTTTCATCTCTCAAAACACTTTCATCATATCCTTTATGAAGGAACAGAGTTATGATGAATTCAAATTCTCTTTCCAGTAGGTGATCCTCACTGGTCATACTACTAGCTCTAATGAACTGTAGTTTTGGTATGTTATTTTTAACAAATCTGGGGTGTAAACTCGAGGAATGTAAATAACTATTTCTGAATGTTTCTTTCCTAAATATTCTGCTTGTAAATTTCTTATTCAAGTCATCCCATTCAAGACTGACATCTAAATAATTTACGCATCCACCTATACAACCTTTAACAAATTTTAAAAAAATCAGATGCTTCATTTAATTTACTAACAAACAGTTCAACTGTAGTAACATTTCCTTCTATAATAAAACCTAAATCATCTATCATCTATGAACTTTTTGTAATACAAACTTAATGCCAGTGTCATGTGGGATAGATGTATATAAAGAAACTACATCTAATGTGAACATAACATGTACCTTAGGATCAAACCTACAAGTGTCACTGAAAATTCTCATGCTGTCCAAGAAATCCCAGGAATCTTTGATGTAGGAATCTGATTGTTTGACTAAAGGATTAAGCAGCTCATCTCCAAAGAGGGAAATACCCTCCGTAACATAACTGGGTGCTGAAATGATGGGTCTCAGTGGTGGGTCGTTTAAACTTGCATGTGTTTTAGGAATGCCAAACATAACACCTATTCTCGGATTTTCAGTATTACAAAAATTGTACATAGTCTGATCTAAGTCATCATTCAAGAGACTGTCGTACAAAAACGTAGAAATAAATCTATAACATTTGAAAATATCCTGAACTTTAACTTTCTTGTACTCATCAGTGTTATCTAACATACTTTCCATTTTCTTGGTGTAATTACTTTGATGGAAAAAAAGAAAAGCCCTGCAAGTAGGATCCAAGTGCAAGGCAAGACAAACTATAAGTAACTGAAAAAAATGCCAGCACAAAACTCAGTATATATCAGCAACAAAACTACAGCAAAAACTTTTGTACTTTTCTTGTTCCACTGAGGAAAGCCATGTTAGGCTGAAACCGGTCTGGATTATTGAATTGTTTGATATGTATTAAAACACTTAAGTTTTACCTTAGTGTTGCTGTAGTTTTGTTGCTGATATATACTGAGTTTTGTGCTAGCATTTTTTCAGTTACTTGTAATTACTTTGATCCATGATCATAACATTCCCCCTTTATCACTTTTCATGATTCTAAGCTCTTTGTTGTTGGATAATTCTTTCATGGCTGCCCTCATCCTGGAGTCTAAATTGTCATGATATCCCCACCTTGTGTTGACATTACTATGTAATAGTTCCCTCAGTTCATTTTCACATGAAACTTCAAACACTTTCAAAGTGTGTAACAATGCTGGATTGTAACATCAAGGTTTTAAACAACATTTTTATGTTGGCATGACCACCAGACACCTTAACACCAGAATTAGGGAACATGTATATAGTATAAAAAATTGTGACAACAAAAATGCTTTATATAAACATAGTCAAGACTGTTGCGGCTTCAGCAAGTTTTTATTTATAGTTTTACAAAAAGGCAGAACAGATTTGAGAGGGGATGATTTTAAAAATTTTTTAGAACAGAGAGAAACTAGATGGCAAATCCGCTTAAGGGCAGACCAGAAACCTGGGTTAAATGATGCAATAAATATTAAATGTTTTTTAAAGTATTGTAGTATATGTGTTAAAAAGAAGGGGAACTTAGGTTTGATACTAAGGTACATGTTACTAGATGTCGTTTCTTTATATACATCTATCCCACATGACGCTGGCATTGAGTTTGTCCGAGCCTATTTGAACCATAGTACTAATATATCCAGTTCTAGTATTCATTTTTATTGTGAACTGCTCAATGTACTTCTAGACAACCATTATTTTTTGTTTAATGGACAATATGACAAACTAATTAGGGGTAGTGATGGGTACTCCTGTAGCCCACTCTTTTGCTAACATTGTCATGGGATGGTGGGAACATGCTGTGTTAAAATCATTCCATATGAAATATAATATTTTGTATTACAAAAGGTTCATAGATAATTTAGTTTTTATTATAGAAGAAAATGTTGCTACAGTTGAATTGTTTGTTCATAGGTTCATAGTTTCATAGGTAGGTACTAGGCTATCGGCCCAAGGGCCTAGGTAAGCCTAGCCAGCAAGGTTCCCTAGCTTATGCCACCCAAGAAAGTTATTTTCCTGTGCCACTGTCCATCAGAGACACAGAAGTGATCCCTGAGGTGTATTTCCTATTTCCCATCCACTCATCAAGATTTTTCTTGAAGAGTGCTATGAAGAACTTTGCTTGACATAGATGGGTAGCTTGTTCCAGAGTATAGGAAGTCTCTGGGACAGGAATCTATCCCTCCAGCATGTCCTGTTTATTGTGGTGACAGGGTTTAGGTCCCTAGAGCGTGTAGCACGGAGGGATTGGGATTTCTTTAGGTGTAGCATATCCAACAGCTCTGGGTTTAACATAACTTTATATGTTAGGCAGAGATCACCTCGGAGTAGGCGATATGCTACTGAGTAAAGCTGGAGTTTTTTGAGATGGTCATTGTAGGGCATTTGTTTGAGGCCAGTAATCCTCTTTGTGAGATACTTCTGTGGCCTTTCCAGCTGCTGCAGATGTCTTGTGAGGTACATTCCAAAACGGGCATTGTACTCTATAATGGGTCTAATGAGTGACGAGTAGAGGAGAACAATGACCTCTTTTTTCCTGGATGAAAACCCTTTTATGATGAGGTGTGCCATTTAGAAGGACTGCCTGACTACTGTGGTGATGTGACTATCAAAGGAGAGACTACTGTTCACCTGGGTCCCAAGGACTCATCACGCATTTGGTGTTAAGTAGATTGCTGCCTTTGTGGTAGTTCATGGGTACAGAGTTTTTACCAAAGGGGATGACAATGCACTTTTTGGCATTGAGCTTGAGGCCATGGCTCTGACACCAGGCATCTGTCACAGTGAGGCCCTTCTGTAGGATGTCCACATCTTTTGGGGACTTGACTATGGCTCCTAGTTTGCAGTCATCTGCGAACTTCGTTAGTGAATTAAATGAAGCAGCTGATTTTTTTTTTAATTTGTTAAAGGTTGTATAGGTGGATGTGTAAATTATTTAGACATCAGTCTTGAATGGGATGACCTGAATAAGAAATTTACAAGCAGAATATTTAGGAAAGAAACATTCAGGAATAGTTATTTACATTCCTCGAGTTTATACCCAAAATTTGTTAAAAATAACATACCAAAAGGACAGTTCATTAGAGCCAGTAGTATGACCAGTGAGGATCATCTACTGGAAAGAGAATTTGAATTCATCATAACTCTGTTCCTTCATAAAGGGTATGATGAAAGTGTTTTGAGAGATGAAACTAAGACTGTATGGGAGAAGATGGATAATTTTTATCCACCTATTTTAGTTAAGACAAGGAGTTCTGAGTTCCAAATGACCAACAACAAAGATCTTGGACTAGCACAATTAAGTTTTGATATGCAAATGACAGTAGACAACAATAATATTTGTAATATCATAGGGAAAATTGGAAAAATGTCCAAGGAACTCAAGAACTAACAAAAGCCATAGGAGACAAACCTAGGTTTGTATACAGAAAAGATTACAATTTGAAGGCCTTGTTTGAAAAAGGTAGAGACACTAGATTCTTGGTAATTCCTTTTAGTAGTAACCAGAATGGTATATACAAATGTCAGGATTGCAGCATCTGCAGATATATTTCAGAAGGACCATATGCAGAGTTTCCACATCTCCCCTACACCATTGGGGTGCCAGGTGTATTTAACTGTAAGACATCAGGAGTAGTTTATGTGGCTATATGCAACAAAATGCCAACATTTTTATGTTGGCATGACCACCAGACACCTTAACACCAGAATTAGGGAACATGTATATAGTATAAAAAGTGTGACAACAAAAAAGCTTTATATAAGCATAGTCAAGACTGTTGTGGCTTCAGCAAATTTTTATTTATAATTTTAGAAAAAGGTAGAACAGATTTGAGAGGGGGTTAATTTAAAAATGTTTTTAGAACAGAGAGAAACCAGATGGCAAATCCGCTTAAGTGCAGACCAGAAACCTGGGTTAAATGATGCAATAAATATTACATATTTTTTAAAGTATTATAGACTATATGTTAAAAAGAAGGGGTCTTAGAGTAGTAACCTTTCAGTGGATATTTTGTTACACCCCCCTCTTTTTTACAAACACATTTCTTTTATATGGTATTTGTTTTTGGAAGAATGTATTTACTTTTTAAGTATATATGTGATTCAACAGATGTATTTACAAATGAGTTCAAGTGAATTTTATATGATAATTATTTAATGAAGCAAATTGTTTAATTGACTGTGATATATAAGTAGAAATGTCTTAGTTTGTTTTATTTCTGATGAAGTCTTTGACAAAAGCGGCAATTAAAGGATTTATACACTAAAAGCTGTGATTTTTTCCTTGTTCCTGGACTGTGGTTTCACTTTTTTAGTGAAGTGGTTGCACCTTCTTGTAACTTTACTGTGTGTGTACTTGTCATCTTCCCATTGTGCATGTCCCTCACTGTTGCCAGTGGTGAGGATTGAGGCTCCTTGATTACTGGGCCAGTGCAGGGGCATCACATGGTCTTTGCTATCTGTTGTCAAACGGGCTATTGGTAGACATTAGAAAAGTGAATATTTCCCTTTTTTGACTGAGTTCATCCATACATTGACTGTTGTTTACAGAGCTGGATGCAGTACTAGGTGACCTAGACAGTTGCCTAGGGCCCTGCTGCCTGGGAGGTGCCCACTTGCCATGGGGGCTGCCACAGCATTTACTTTTTAATTTAAAATTAAAAAAATAAAACAATTACAAGTCTTCTTTAAGGGCATTCTCCTTCAAGCACAAATGCCTTTTGTGTGTGACATTTACATCTGATCGTGCGTCTGCTCACACCTACTGGTGCTTGGGTGAATGCGCACTGGATTCTTCTTCTCTTCTGTGTCTGGGCACAGAACGTAAACACTGTTCCTGCTTCTTTCACTGTTATTTGTAATGTGTGTGTGTGTTTGTGTGTGTGTGTGTGTGTGTGTGTGTGTGTGTGTGTGTGTGTGTGTGTGTGTGTGTGTGTGTGTTTAATGCCCTCGTTAGAGCTGGCAGGTTAGTTAATTTAACCAGGCTCAAACCATGTACCATAGTTACAGGTGACAAGAGCCTAAATTCTCTACACCAACTACCAGACTTTGAGTTTCTGTACATTTTCAAGGAATTTTGAGTTTCTGTACATTTTCAGGGAATTATGAGCTTCAGGAGAAGAGAAGTTTACTGCTGCTCATCCCAAGTCTGTTTTCAATGTGAAACTGTTTTGTTTGGCAAATGGTCATCACTGAGCTTGAGAAGGTGAAAGCAGTGTTAGCAGCACAACAAGTAGCAGACTTGTTTTTGATACAGAAGGCTGTGGGTTCTATTCCCGCACCATATAGATACATCCAAAAAAATCACCTTTAAACCACTTTGTCCTAAAGTGAACTTTAAAAAATCAGATTCAGCATTCAGTTCATGCATCAAATCACTTGCATCTACTTTGTTTCCTTCAATTATAATAAACAAATCATCTACAAAATTGTTATAATATACAATTTTATACTTAATTTTAACAGGCTCCAGAATCAAATGTTCCCACCAGACTAATACTAAATTATCAAATGCTGGAGCAGCTGCTGAGCCATTACACATCTGATTTGTTTATAATCTTACTATTAAACATAGAATAATTGTTTTCTGAAAGAATCTTTAATACTGAAGAATAAAAATTAACATCACTATTAGACAAATTAGTAAAATTACTATAAAGTCTGACATAATCTATTTCATGGCATGTGGTCTGTATGTAAAAAGTGAACAAACATCGATAGTAATAAAAATATTTTTCTTTTCATCAAATCCATAAATAGCTAAAAATACTCTTAGTTTGTCCAAAATTCCCAGGAGTCTTTGATGTAAGAAATTAGATCTTGTACAACTGGATTAAGTGTAGAATCTAATAAGAAAGAAATTCCTTCAGTAACATATCCAGGTGCAGAGACTATAGGACGAAAAGGGTGGATTCCTTCTAGCTTTATGAATTTTGGGAATACCCAAAAAAATTACCTAACCGTGGCTTCTCAATAATCAAAAATTTGTATAACTCATAACTAATGTTACCATCCATAAAACACTTGTACAAATAAGTGGAAATGTTCCTATAACACACATGATCTTCTGCAAGTGACCCAAATGGAATATTTTTTAGTCAGTTTGAAGGTTACAAAACAAAACAATGACACAAGAAAAAAAATCTCTATTTATTGTGACAATTAAAATTGCAGAATAGTCTTATTCAATATATATATATATATATATATATATATATATATATTTGGGATACTTATTATGGTATTTACAAATATTGTGGAAATAAAACAGGATAAATTGTTATATTAACAATACAGCATATATATACATGGTGATGTTGATTGGGGGGGGGGGGTAAAACCATCCACTCCAAAATCATAATTTTAAGATTGATCCAGAAACTTACATGTTAAGTGTATTGCCCATAGCTGCACAGTGCACAGAGAAGAGAATGAGACAGAGAGAGAATTGATCAAACTCTGTTGTATAAAATATGAAACAGGTTACTGGCTGGAAACACAAGGCTTCTACAACACAGAGACAGACCTGAACAGTTTCCATTAAAATGCATGAATGCATCAGGCATCATGAAACAACTATTCATCCATTATTCTATCCTGAATGTCTTTCTTAATCTGCGCTATTACTAAAAAGCCAAAAATATGAGTGTCAAATACCATTACATGCTTGTACAATGCATTAGTAGGTTAGTTGTTTCTAATATCCAGGCTGTGGTCATAAATTCGATACATTAACATCCTAGAAGTTTTACAGACAAAGAAGGCAGGGCATTTCAGGCATTGGGATAAATATACCACATTTGTGGAACAACAATTATAATACTCCTTGATTTTACAAGTCACTCCTCTAACTGTAAAAGCATTACCACAAATAATCTTGGAAAAATGTGGACAAAAACTGCATTTTTTAATTCCAAATGCTTTACGCTTGCTTTCTTACTCCTTCCAAATAATTTTTAAATGACTTGCCTCTCCTTTAAACATAAAATAGTTTTAAACCAATTTTACTTAATACACTGGGATCTGTATAAAAAACACTCCAATTTTTATTAATCCATTTAGTGATGGCAAAACTATCCAATGGAAATGTAGATATAAACAACGTCCTGTTGGAACTTCCAGGCTGGTCAAGAACCCTTCCTATGACTGCTGAGAAACTACAAGGCTTCGTCCTCATCTTAGTTCCTTTGTCCATTCTTCCATACCCTGTTGCAAGTGCATAATTTATTTCTTGTAACAAAAAAACTGGTTGAAGAGCTGAACCATTAAAACTGGATGCTCCACCATTCAAGAATGCTGCCAGTGTTTTCCCTTCATCAGCTGTTACTTCTGTTTACAACCATTCATCTTCCTCCTCAATACTCTCTCCATCATGCCATTCCACGTTGCTTCCTCTCCTTCCTTTAGCACTACCTGGTTCAGCAAATCTAACAGCACTAGTGTCTCCAGTCCTCTAGTTTCCAAATCTGTAACAATTATTTTGTCTCCTTCTTCTTATTTCAGTAAGTTTTCTTCAGCTCTGATTCACTTTCCTCATTTTGGAATTTCCAGAACTACAGTAGCAGCCCTGCAGCGACCCCCAGCAGCTCCAGAGAGTGCTTCACTTCCTTTCCTGGTGTCCTGGCCAAATTTCCCCTAATCAGTATGAATACCACCTTATATTTCCTCTGAAAAAAAGCCAATGGCCTAGTGGGACTAAATCTGTCAACAATGTATAAATAAAATAGTAAACTGTAGGAAACACAACACAAACAAGGCAATGTTATTCCTTTTTAGGTCATTCAAAAAATGCTTATGTGTTTAGTACAAAAATATGGTAAAAACTGGCAAAATATAGATGGAGTGAATGACAAAGTTAATAGACATAGCATCTCAGTTATGGAGGTATTTCACATGATTACAAATTTATAAGTGTCATCTAACAAAGGTAGCACTTCAGAATATAATAACACTTACCTCATCTGTATTACATGAACTGCCAGAAGGTGGATTTAGTGAACTCCATTTTCCACCTGCATCATACGTTATAACTGACTGAATGCTCCCATCTGAAATTTGATAAAATAATATTTCAGCAACTGGCTGACTAACCTATCCAGCAAAATAATATACAATTACTGGTTCTTGCCACTTTAGAGACAGATGCCAAGTATTTGATGTTTCTGTTTCAACAGACAGTATGCCATATTTTAAGTACATATTCTCTGCATATCTGAGTGCAGATATATCTTTTGCATTAATATATTAGGTTGTAATTTTGTTGAATTTAATTATGGTTGCCTGTTAGGTACAGTATTACTGCTCTTACCTCACAGGGGAATGAATGGGGTAGTGATAACTCTTACCCGTTGTTGTTATTGTGTCTTTCGGCTTTTCCCGGTTAGGGGTCGCCACAGCAGAACTCCGGTCCGCTAATGATTTGAAGTAGATTTTTATGTGCTGAGTTGCCGGCCCTGATGCAGAACCTTCAACGAAGGTACGCCCATTCATGCATGTCTCCACACAGAAGATGCTCTAGCTGAGAATCGAACAGGACAATGTCTTATTGTGAGGTGACAACGCTACCGCAGCACCACCACATGTGAGGAGGAAATGAGACTGTGGGTCATGAGGGATGATGGTCAGCAGGCACAGGGAATATGAAAAAACAAACAAAGATAAAAATGTAAAACTGTTGTATTTTATTATAGTGAAGGTAGGCAGATGTATGCGCGGAGAGAAAAGTAATACAAACAATAGGTATTTATGCATACACTAGAGCAAATGAAATACAATAATTGCTTGAGGAATTAAAACCATATGTGGTGTTAAACATGAGAAATGTAATTTTGGTGACTTTAATTGTGATATTAAAAGACAAAAAAGGAAAATGACATGATGTTAAGAAAGTCTGAGAGTTCATAAAATATGGTTATTTCTGGGGAAACAAAACATATTATAAGACAGCAAACTTACATACAGACGTTGCTTGCATTTTCTTATCACAAAATATCACAAAAAATGAAGGTGGGCAAGATGTGACTGGTTCCTCAAATAATTTGGCAATATGGATGGATATATGTAAAAATGAGAATGTAATTAATGAAGGGAAGTATATTTAAAAAAACCTAACAGGACAGACATAAATAAGTAATAACAGGGTAGATTAGCGGGTTATGCAAAGATCATATTTCAATTTTTTTTCTTATGGAACTTGGATAGATTAGTATATTCATTGTAAGAAAATAAATTAAAGAATGTATATCTTGAAACTGAATATCAGAGTAGAAATATGGAAAGAACTGGTGTCATTCATTTCATTGAATCAGATGTTGATCAATAGAGTGAATGAATGTGAAATGAGGTCAATTATTCCATTCATCACAATTTTAACACTTCAAATGAATGCGACAACACATGGCCATGTTAAGGTCAGTGTGAGTTTGGGAAAGTAACAGTGAAACCTTTAGATATTCTGAAAGTTCCAGCATTAGGAGGTAGCATTGATTATGTGAGTGTAAACCAGTTAGGGTTAGGTTAAGATTAAGTGACAGCATAGTGTAGTGTACTGTAGTTTGTGTGTGTGTCTGTTTCCTAGCTGTCTAAACTGGTGGTAGTGTTATGAAAATGGTTATTGAAAAGTAAGGAGGATTACAGTTTGGGGCAGCTGCAGGGTTAGGGTTAGCAGGTATTAGTAAGGTGAAGTATGAAGGCTACAGCTTACCTTCAAAAACCCTTTCTTTAACATTACCACTGAATGCATACCACATTTTTAGTGTTCTGACTGTAAAAACTAAACTGCATGTTTTTTTTTGTGATTGGTTTTAGTTTCATTCTTTTGAAAATTTTCCAGATGAATTTCTAAATGCTGGCATCTGTGCATTCAGGTTTGATGCATTTGCATTCTGATAATTTAACATATACTTGGAAGACATATACGAGAATTTAACAACAGAAATCTAAAGAGGATTAGAAGAAAATGGGTTGCAGTATTTAATGAAAGAAAAAGATGAGGGCTTGAAGAATTACTATACAAACAAACAGTGATGCTATTTAAGAGGTAAAAAAGATGAGATGCAACCTTATCTGGCTAAGCATGTAAGAAATACGGAAAATCTGATAAGAGATATAAAGGATGAGAAAGGCAAAAAGCATATCCTGGATTGGAGGATAATAAAATTGTAAGTCTGTAAGTATGCATGCAATATTACTGATGGTATCCATTTGGAATGAGTATAAGACCTATGCTAAAGCTAAAGTACTTAGAACCTGTCCAGAATATATCTTTGCCAACTTGACCTATATGTTTGCCAAGTTGTCAGTGTATCAGAAAATCTCATATAACTCTATATGCTTCCCCAGACAAAGCAGCATTTTTCTGATTGCAAACCTGGT